>NC_069506.1:99090718-99110718 GCF_027579735.1 Bombina bombina
GTTGGTAATTGCAAAGGGGGATTAAAGCGACATGAAACCCATTTTTCTTTTCATGATTTAGATCGATTATACAATTTTAAACAAATTTCCAATTTACTTCTATTTATCAATTTTGCTTCATTCTCTTAATATCCTTTTATTAAAGGAGCAGCAATGGACTACTTGGAGCTAGCTGAACACATAAGTAAGCCAATGATAAGAGGTATATTTGTGCAGCCACCAATCAGCTAGCTCCCAACTCCTGAGCCTACCCAGGTATGCTTTTTAACACATGATACAAAGTCAACAAAGCAAATTATGTAAACGTTTTCTCTATCTGAATCATGAAAGAAAACAATTCTCCCTTTAAAGAGCAGTTGGGTGATTTCCATAGGGTGGTTAGGTAAAATGATATGATAGTGTTATAGTGAATGGGGTCATACCAACCAGCTAAGTGTTATTTAGTGACCAGAATATAATGATTTGTCAATAAATATTAGCTTTGCATGTATGATCAATTCCTTTAAGTTAAGCTGATATTAATAATCTAGTGTTAGACTTTTTTTGTGAGTAACTCTAGCAAGCTGCATACGATTTATCTTACATGCAGTAGTTACCCTCTACATCAGGGGTCAGCAAACTTGGGTCCCCAGATGTTTTGGAACAATATTTCCCATGATGCTGAGACACTCTTTAGGCTGTCTGAGTATCATGGGAAATGTAGTTCCAAAACATCTGGGGGCCCAAGGTCACTGACCCCTGCTCTACACGATCCATTCAATTAGGCAGCAATGGCCAAACGCTGTCTCTGAGCCTGTAAAAAAAAAGTTAGAATTTTTTTATTTTTTTGTGCATGGATCTTAGCCCCTAGAAAAGAGGTGACTGGGCAGGGGTGGTAAATGATGTCACACAATGTCCTCCCAAAAGCGCTCCCCTTGATACCACCATATTTTTCACAACTAAGTACAGGTACAAATCCTAAAATCTGTCATTCCAAAATCTAGAATTAATCTGAAATCCAAACTTTTTCATTAATATTTGTTTTATTTTTATTTTTATTACTATTACAAATTACTATTTTTCCCTGCAAGTATTTCCTAATATTCTCTACCTGTGTCTTTGGTTTTGTTTTTGTGATCTAAAATGTAAATGCTAGTCTTTATTTAAATCAGCAACTATTACATTTCTGATTACAGTAATGTACTATGTATACAAAAGTATTCAAAATTTAGATATAAACTACCTTTAAGTTGCATGTATAAGCTGTGTTATGACATGTAAATAGTAAATATTGCCTAAATGACATAAGATGTTGTTTGTACTTGGTCCCATCCCCTCTCTAAGCTTTCTCAGATGCAAATATATAAATATTCTGAAATCCAAATCTTTTCTGGTCCCAAGCAGTTTGGATAAAGGATATTTTATCCCCTCAGTTGTCAGTAACACACACAACTGCATTTAACCCATATAATAGAAAATACACAATGTTACTTGATACTCAACATCTAAATTTTTGTAAAATTTTTATTGGACAGCCTGCTAAAATACTGGACTGTCCAGTTGAATACTAGACACCTGGCAACCCTACCATAGCAAATTGCAACAACTGATGCCAAGTGTGGAGACATAAAATGTATACTTAAAATATTTAGAAAATTAAGTCTACTGTGGTCTTGTCTATTATGTATGCTATAGAAAATGACACACACACACACACACAAAATAACTATTGTTTTCTGTATGGTGACATTTTGCCATTGTTGGGTTTCAATGCAAAGTTATTTTCCTAAAAGTGCTTGGTGGCCAAGAAAAAAAAGGTATGATTTATCTGGGAATGTTTACAGAGAAGACATTGAAACTGATGTTTAAATCCAATCAGTGCACTAAAAATAAATAAAAGGGCTTTAACAAAGGCATGTGAAATTGCTTAGCAACAAAGAGATTAATCAAAGTGATGAGACCTTTTTAATACACTAATGTCCTAGCAGAGAATCATAAACAAATCTGACCTCTGGAGCATTTTAGGACTATATTTAACCACTCCTTTTACGTGTTTTGTGTGTTTTTATTCTTTAGGTGTTGCAATAGTTGAACAAACCATCATTGGTTTTGTAAAATGATTAATAGGCATATTCTCTTTTATATTAAAACCTTCTGGTTCTTTTTGTCTGCATATTTTGAGAAATTGTATAATTTATTTATGGTTCTATATGCTTTTATTTAACTGGAGATTTGTCTATCATTGCATCCCTTCTCCAGCAGTGCATTTGTTTTTTTGTGTAGTCTAATTGTTCAATAAAGCCTTTCTAAAATGACTCCCTCATCACTGTGTCTGTGCCTAACCTGACCCTAGCAATGCATTACTATTGTCATATTATCCGGGGATCCCTAATTAAAGACCTTCCCTGCCTCAAGGGGAAATACATATATAGCTGTGCTCAACTTTCCATGGTAAATAAATATCATTGTATGTTAAGAAAACTAACACCATCTCTTTTCATAGCTACAGCTCTGAGATGTACAGGATATGTAGTCTCTGCTTGCAGCAGAGAATCCTAAATTAGTATTGTGTAATTAAGGTATTCTGTGGTATACTGATGCTAAAAAGGAGTTGGGTATAGAAAGTGTTGAAATTCATATTAAATTAGACTTGTGTAAAATGTACAAAGCACAAATAGAAAACCATATAGTTTAAAATATTTTTTTTCTATTTTTGTAATAAAATGTTCCTTGTTCACAGAAGAATTGCCCGGTATTTTGGGTCTGGACTGACCTTACTTGGTGGGATCAGACTGATATAATTTAGGAAAGTTTTCCTCTGTGAAAAGCACAATTGGGATAAAATAGGCTGCTCCGAGGTGGTAACTCGCCACAGAACAAGCTACTGAGCTGTTGTTTGTTCCTGGTAGAGTGCTTCTCTTTTCGTATGTCTATTTTTGTTATACCCTAGCTGGTTTGTAAATCACAAAGGTCCATCATTTTTCTGTATAAAGCTTTAATAGGCGTAGAAGTATATAGCATTGTATGCAGACCCAGCAAGGTCTTGGATTAAAAACTGCAACATCACCATCTTTTTATGTTCATGGGATATTTCTCTGTCAGACCAATCCTGGCCAGTAGTCTTCTACTGTCTTCTTCATCAAGTGGAAAGATAAAGAAAAACCCCAGGATAAAAGTAAATAGGATAAAAGGAATGAGGGAGTGCAGGAGCAGACAAGGAAGCAAGATAAAAGAGTATTCCAAGGTATTGGAGGACAAGGCAAGCAGGGTTCAGCAACAGGTAATCAATCCAATCTTTTAAAGGTACCAATGGAAAGGCTGTAAAGCAGATCATACAGCAAGCAGTATTCAGCAGCAGAGAATCAATCAGAGTAAAGAGAAAAAACTCACTCTATGTAAAAGAATGAAAACCTATACTTGGACAGGAAGGGAACACAGAGGCAAGTTTAAATAGGCGCAGTCGCGCCAGGAGTGACGCATAGGGGTGCACAGTGCGGCGCATAAAAGATGCGGCCAGAATGGCATGCGACAGTGACATCATCGCAGCTCCATTGGCACGCAAGACACAAAAAGAGAGCGCTAAGGACATGACACATCTGGAATAAAGATTTATATTTTTATTAAACTCCACTCTCTTACGCCCTCAGTGCTTTCTATTGTGATGGTAGTTGTGTCAGTTTAGGGGTTAATAATGTAGAGGGGTATTTTGCAATAGGGGTTGTGGTGGTTTATGGGGTTAATGGTGTAGAGGGTTATTTTGGGATGGGGGTTTGGTGGTTTAGAGGTTATTAGAGTAGGGGACTTATGGCAATTATGGTTAGCGTGCAAGTGTTTTTTGCTCCATTGAAGTCTATGGGATAGTACGTTAACGCAGTTTTGATATTCTAACTTTTGCTCTTTGCACACGTTGGGTTAGCGAGCTAGTGAAAAAACCTTCCTTTCAACTTGTATTACGTGTTCTACCTGAGGCGCTCAAAGAGCCGAAGTCGAGCAAAGTTAGCATGCAAGCGGGAGTGATAAATAATGCTCCATTTGTAATCTAGTCCTCTGTATTTTGCTGTACCGGGTTCTGCAACGTGGCTTTCCCCAGTCCCTTGCAGCCCTTCTCACAATTTTTCTAACCGGGGGACTGACCTTTTCTGCCAACAAAGAGGCCAAACTGTAATCACACCAGGGAACTCTGCAACCAGCTTCAGCCTCAAAACAACTACAACACATGTTCCAGTACAATAGCTATCAAATTCCTCAAAAACATATCACTTGCCATATCAGACTAGCATAATCCATTCGACCCATGCAGTCCCCAAACACCCATCTTAATATTATCATTGGTAATCAAGAAGCCGTTCAACACAAGTATCGCCTTAGTAACATCTTTGTTGAGTTCTCTCTGAATCCTCGGACCTGCTGACTGGTATATAAACCAACACCATTTCTACCTTGAAAGGATGTGAGACCACCCTTTTTTTTTATTTATTAAGGTTAAAAAACATGACATAACAAGCCATTTAAATTTGTGTAGAGAGAGATTTAACATGTGTATATATAATTATTCCAGTATCAACATTAAACTACAATCACTACCATTAATAAACATTATAAAACAAACCTCGATTATTTTTTAAAAAGCTATGGCTTAGATTTAGAGTTGGGCGGTAGCCGTCAAAACCAGCGTTAGAGGCTCCTAACGCTGGTTTTAGGCTACCGCCGGTATTTGGAGTCAGTCAGGAAAGGGTCTAACGCTCACTTTGCAGCCGCGACTTTTCCATACCACAGATCCCCTTACGTCAATTGCGTATCCTATCTTTTCAATGGGATCTTTCTAACGCTGGTATTTAGAGTCGTGTCTGAAGTGAGCGTTAGAATTCTAATGACAATTCTAATGACTCCTACTCGCCGAATGACGGTTCTTTTAAAAGACATTGGAGGCTCTTCTGGACAGATCGGGACCCGGTGAGGTGAAGACAAGGTAGGGAGATCTTCAGGGGCTTAGTGTTAGGTTTAGTTAAGGGGGGTTTGGGTTAGATTAGGGGTATGTGGGTGGTGGGTTGTAATGTTGGGGGGGGGGGGGTATTGTATGTGGTTTTTTTTACAGGCAAAAGAGCTGAATTCTTTGGGGCATGCCCCGCAAAGGGCCCTGTTCAGGGCTGGTAAGGTAAAAGAGCTTTGAACTTTTTTAATTTAGAATAGGGTAGGGCATTTTTTATTTTGGGGGGCTTTGTTATTTTATTAGGGGGCTTAGAGTAGGTGTAATTAGTTTAAAATTGTTGTAATATTTTTCTAATGTTTGTAAATATTTTTTTATTTTTTGTAACTTAGTTCTTTTTTATTTTTCGTACTTTAGTTAGTTTATTTCATTGTATTTATTTGTAGATATTTTATTTAAATAATTTATTGATAGTGTAGTGTTAGGTTTAATTGTAGATAATTGTAGATATTGTATTTAATTAATTTATTGATAGTGTAGTGTTAGGTTTAATTGTAGATAATTGTAGGTATTGTATTTAATTAATTTATTGATAGTGTAGTGTTAGGTTTAATTGTAACTTAGGTTAGGATTTATTTTACAGGTAATTTTGTAATTATTTTAACTATTTTAGCTATTAAATAGTTCTTAACTATTTAATAGCTATTGTACCTGGTTAAAATAAATACAAAGTTGCCTGTAAAATAAATATTAATCCTAAAATAGCTATAATATAATTATAATTTATATTGTAGCTATATTAGGGTTTATTTTACTGGTAAGTATTTAGCTTTAAATAGGAATAATTTATTTAATAAGAGTTAATTTATTTCGTTAGAATAAAATTATATTTAACTTAGGGGGGTGTTAGGGTTAGGGTTAAAATTAGCTTTAGGGGTTAAAAAATGTATTAGAGTAGCGGTGAGCTCCGATCGGCAGATTAGGGGTTAATACTTGAAGTTAGGTGTCGACGATGTTAGGAAGGGCAGATTAGGGGTTAATACTATTTATTATAGGGTTATTGAGGCGGGAGTGAGGCGGATTAGGGGTTAATAACTTTATTATAATAGCGGCGCGGTCCGGTCGACAGATTAGGGGTTAATAAGTGTAGGCAGGTGGATGCGACGTTGTGGGGGGCAGATTAGGGGTTCATTAATATAATATAGGGGTCGGCGGTGTTAGGGGCAGCAGATTAGGGGTACATAGGGATAATGTAAGTAGCGGCGGTTTACGGAGCGGCAGATTAGGGGTTAAAAAAATATGCAGGTGTCAGCGATAGCGGGGGCAGCAGAATAGGGGTTAATAAGTGTAAGGTTAGGGGTGTTTAGACTCGGGGTACATGTTAGAGTGTTAGGTGCAGACGTAGGAAGTGTTTCCCCATAGAAAACAATGGGGCTGCGTTTTTTTTACAGGCAAAAGAGCTGAATTCTTTGGGGCATGCCCCGCAAAGGGCCCTGTTCAGGGCTGGTAAGGTAAAAGAGCTTTGAACTTTTTTAATTTAGAATAGGGTAGGGCATTTTTTATTTTGGGGGGCTTTGTTATTTTATTAGGGGGCTTAGAGTAGGTGTAATTAGTTTAAAATTGTTGTAATATTTTTCTAATGTTTGTAAATATTTTTTTATTTTTTGTAACTTAGTTCTTTTTTATTTTTCGTACTTTAGTTAGTTTATTTCATTGTATTTATTTGTAGATATTTTATTTAAATAATTTATTGATAGTGTAGTGTTAGGTTTAATTGTAGATAATTGTAGATATTGTATTTAATTAATTTATTGATAGTGTAGTGTTAGGTTTAATTGTAGATAATTGTAGGTATTGTATTTAATTAATTTATTGATAGTGTAGTGTTAGGTTTAATTGTAACTTAGGTTAGGATTTATTTTACAGGTAATTTTGTAATTATTTTAACTATTTTAGCTATTAAATAGTTCTTAACTATTTAATAGCTATTGTACCTGGTTAAAATAAATACAAAGTTGCCTGTAAAATAAATATTAATCCTAAAATAGCTATAATATAATTATAATTTATATTGTAGCTATATTAGGGTTTATTTTACAGGTAAGTATTTAGCTTTAAATAGGAATAATTTATTTAATAAGAGTTAATTTATTTCGTTAGAATAAAATTATATTTAACTTAGGGGGGTGTTAGGGTTAGGGTTAAAATTAGCTTTAGGGGTTAAAAAATGTATTAGAGTAGCGGTGAGCTCCGATCGGCAGATTAGGGGTTAATACTTGAAGTTAGGTGTCGACGATGTTAGGAAGGGCAGATTAGGGGTTAATACTATTTATTATAGGGTTATTGAGGCGGGAGTGAGGCGGATTAGGGGTTAATAACTTTATTATAATAGCGGCGCGGTCCGGTCGACAGATTAGGGGTTAATAAGTGTAGGCAGGTGGAGGCGACGTTGTGGGGGGCAGATTAGGGGTTCATTAATATAATATAGGGGTCGGCGGTGTTAGGGGCAGCAGATTAGGGGTACATAGGGATAATGTAAGTAGCGGCGGTTTACGGAGCGGCAGATTAGGGGTTAAAAAAATATGCAGGTGTCAGCGATAGCGGGGGCAGCAGAATAGGGGTTAATAAGTGTAAGGTTAGGGGTGTTTAGACTCGGGGTACATGTTAGAGTGTTAGGTGCAGACGTAGGAAGTGTTTCCCCATAGAAAACAATGGGGCTGCGTTAGGAGCTGAACGCGGCTTTTTGGCAGGTGTTAGTTTTTTTTTCAGCTCAAATGGCCCCATTGTTTTCTATGGGGGAATCGTGCATGAGCACGTTTTTTAAGCTGGCCGCTTCCGTAAGCACCGCTGGTATCTAGAGTTGCAGTGGCGTTAAATTATGCTCTACGCTCCCTTTTTGGAGCCTAGCGCACTGAAAACCCAGCCATTCTGTGAACTCTAAATACCAGCTGTATTTAAAAGGTGCATGGGAAAAAAAGCACGCGTAGCTAACGCACCCCTTTGGCCGCAGAACTCTAAATCTAGGCGTATGCTTACTTATCCCCTTCAAATAAAACTTTTGTCACTCTTGGACCACCCACAATTCAATTATGAATTAAAGTGGAGTGTTAGGGGAGAAAAAGGTGACTCCTGGACCCAAAATTTTATAAATAGTAACAATAATAGTTAGAATTAACATTATTAAACTAGCAAATATTAACTACAAATACTATTTGAAAAGTTGATATATATTATTTTTACACATCTCGGGTGTTAGAAAAGAAAAGACGACGCAGGGATTTTACATTGACATACATACATTTACATAGAGAAACATGGATTTATATGTATAGAGATATCTTTAACTATAGAGATAATGAAAAGACTTTTCATTACAATCTCATGCACATTAAACTATATCTCATAGGGATTTTCAAAGAGATATTCACATATAGATCTTGAGATAACTAGATATATATATATATATATATATATATATATATATATATATATACCAAAATTCATTAAAATTATGGGGGGAGATAAAAAACTGAAATTAAAATCCTCCATGTCTCAAAATTAAATCAATGTAAATATTTGCATAGAAAATTAACACATCTAGGCAAGTATCCCCGCTTGCTTTTCCCCAAATGCAGCAACCAGAAATCTATCTCCTACTGATGAGTTCCAAAAAGAACGAAACAGGCTTTGTCTAGTGAGTGATTTCTGGTTTGCTGTAATAATCCTGTTAAAAAGGATCGCTGTGTCAAAACAGTATTTTGAAGCAAAAAAACCTGAGAATTTGCATATCTAATTTGCATATCTTACCCACAATTCTCTTGTGCATTGGTAACATTGTATATTAAGAATTTCTGGGGAAAAGCAAGCGGAGATACTTGCCTAGATGTGCTAATTTCCTATGCAAATATTTACATTGATATATATATAATATATATATATATATATATATATATATATATATATATTCATATACATATCTCGCTATAAATAGATATATCAGTCCAAAAATCATTACATATATAGTGAAATATTTTTAAAAAAAATAAATACATTTTTGCAATATGAAATATTCGCAGTTTCATGTACACTTTTCAAGGAAAATACATCATGGGCTTTGGGCATCAGATTAGGGCTTTAGTATTTTTTTCTATTTGTCTTCACCATTGACTTCTATGGGGGGAATACGTGAACACGCACGTGATTTGACTGTTTGGATTACATGGCTTAACGTGCAAAGAAAAATAAGTTTTGCAACTTGTAATACCTGCGCAACCCCAAATGCGAAAAAGCCATAACGCGCGTGGTATTTTCGTAACACATTTTCCGCGCGACTTGTAATCTTGCTTAGAAAGTGTTACAGAGGTCTGAGTGCGTGGAAACGAGGGGGTGTTGTAAAAATCATGAGGGGAGCTTAGGTGAGAGGCTAACAGTATCCTGTATAAGAGAACAGACAGGGGAAAGATATAGTTTTACATAGAGCAAATACTGACATAAAGTTATATATCTATATGGCATCAATATGTATAAAGATGTGTGATTATATATACAGGGGGAATATAAAATAGTCAAAAAAGAAAAAAGGAAAAAAAACAAACAAACATAACTGACTACAAATGTTTTTAGTAACGTGTTAAGAACCTAGAGTCTGCATTTAGTCCAGAATTTAATGAGTTAAAGTGCATTATCATTTTCATTTCAAATGGTTTGTTTCCCATGGTGTTTTTGAAATCGCCTCTGAGAATCTTGATTTTGAGGTTTTGGATTAAGTGGTCAGGTTGTGTGAAATGGTGACCAACAGGAGTACAGTATTTTGTTTCACAGTTATTTTTGATTGAGTGTCTGTGTACGTTCATCAGAAGGTGCAGTTTTTGGCTTGTTTCTCCATTATAACATCCCACTTCATATGCAGTGCAATGTATCATGCATACCACATTTGCAGATATACATGAATATGCCCATTTTATGTTATAGGATTTGTTCTTGTGATTTGCTGTGCTGTTTGCACAATGAGTTGACACCGTTCTGAGTGATTCCTTTCTCAAGTGGACCAGTTTCTGTTTTAGGTTAGGTGGTTGTCTGAATGCCAGGACTGGGGGTTGTAGGAAGATTTATTTTTGAGTGTGGGATATGTGTTTCTTCTCCCTGCATTGTAGTAAGTGTAAGCAGAGTTAATTTTTTATCTTTTAAACAGAATTTTTACTCACCCACAATTATTTCATCTTTAATTACTCCTCCTATCTGGAGAACATGGATACAGCCATGGGCACCAAAATGGCACCACAGTACAATAAACTCTTCATGGCTGACTTAGAACAGAGATTCTTAGCCACTTACCCTCACAAACCCTTCAAATACCATTGCTACATTGATTACATTTTCATCATATTGACAGAATGAGAAAAAAACTAGAACATTTTCATAAATCATTTAATTTATATCATGCATCAATCAAGCTCAAAAGGGACAGAATACAATAGAATTGTTATTGTTTTATATGATAGATAATCCCTTTATTACCCATTGCCCAGTTTTGCATAACCAACACAGTTATATTAATATACTTCTTACCTCTGTGATTACCTTGTATCTAAGCATCTTCTGACAGCCCCCTGATCACATGACTTTTTATTTATTCTCTATTGACTTGCATTTTATTGTTGTGTTGTGCTAACTATTAAATAACTCCACGGGCGTGAGCACAATGTTATCTCTATAACACACTAACTAGCAGTCTCCTGATGTGAAAAGCAAATAAAAAAGCATGTGATAAGAGGCTGTCTGTAGTGGCTTAGAAACGGGCAGAAATTTACGCAAAGGGGTGCGTTAGCTACGCCTGCTTTTTTCTGGCCGCACCTTTTAAATACCGCTGGTATTGAGAGTTCACAGAATGGCTGCGTTAGGCTCCAAAAAAGGAGCGTAGAGCATATTTAACGCAACTTAAACTCTCGATACCAGCGTTGCTTACGGACGCGGCCAGCTTAACGTGCTCGTGCACGATTCCCCCATAGAAAACAATGGGGCTGTTTGAGCTGAAAAAAAACCTAACACCTGCAAAAAAGCCGCGTTCAGCTCCTAACGCAGCCCCATTGTTTTCTATGGGGAAACACTTCCTACGTCTGCACCTAACACTCTAACATGTACCCCGAGTCTAAACACCCCTAACCTTACACTTATTAACCCCTAATCTGCTGCCCCTGCTATCGCTGACCCCTGCATATTATTATTAACCCCTAATCTGCCGCTCCGTAAACCGCCGCTACTTACATTATCCCTATGTACCCCTAATCTGCTGCCCCTAACACCGCCGACCCCTATATTATATTAATCAACCCCTAATCTGCCCCCCACAACTTCGCCTCCACCTGCCTACACTTATTAACCCCTAATCTGCCGTCCGCACGCCGCCGGCAGCTACATTATAGCTATGTACCCCTAATCTGCTGCCCCTAACACCGCCGACCCCTATATTATATTTATTAACCCCTAATCTGCCCCCCACAACGTCGCCTCCACCTGCCTACACTTATTAACCCCTAATCTGCCGAGCGGACCGCACCGCTATTATAATAAAGTTATTAACCCCTAATCTGCCTCACTCCCGCCTCAATAACCCTATAATAAATAGTATTAACCCCTAATCTGCCCTCCCTAACATCGCCGACACCTAACTTCAACTATTAACCCCTAATCTGCCGATCGGAGCTCACCGCTACTCTAATAAATTTTTTAACCCCTAAAGCTAATTTTAACCCTAACCCTAACACCTCCCTAAGTTAAATATAATTTTATTCTAACGAAATAAATTAACTCTTATTAAATAAATTATTCCTATTTAAATCTAAATACTTACCTGTAAAATAACCCTAATATAGCTACAATATAAATTATCATTATATTATAGCTATTTTAGGATTAATATTTATTTTACAGACAACTTTGTATTTATTTTAACCAGGTACAATAGCTATTAAATAGTTAAGAACTATTTAATAGCTAAAATAGTTAAAATAATTACAAAATTACCTGTAAAATAAATCCTAACCTAAATTACAATTAAACCTAACACTACACTATCAATAAATACATTAAATACAATATCTACAATTATCTACAATTAAACCTAACACTACACTATCAATAAATTAATTAAATAAAATACCTACAATTACCTACAATTAAACCTAACACTACACTATCAATAAATTAATTAAATAAACTACCTACAATTACCTACAATTAAACCTAACACTACACTATCAATAAATTATTTAAATACAATACCTACAAATAACTACAATTAAATAAACTAACTAAAGTACAAAAAATAAAAAAGAACTAAGTTACAAAAAATAAAAAAATATTTACAAACATTAGAAAAATATTACAACAATTTTAAACTAATTACACCTACTCTAAGCCCCCTAATAAAATAACAAAGCCCCCCAAAATAAAAAATGCCCTACCCTATTCTAAATTAAAAAATTTCAAAGCTCTTTTACCTTCCCAGCCCTGAACAGGGCCCTTTGCGGGGCATGCCCCAAAGAATTCAGCTCTTTTGCCTGTAAAAAATACACATACAATACCCCCCCCCAACATTACAACCGACCACCCACATACCCCTAATCTAACCCAAACCCCCCTTAAATAAACCTAACACTAAGCCCCTGAAGATCTTCCTACCTTATCTTCACCATACCAGGTTCACCGATCGGTCCTCGGAAGTGTTGATCCAAGCCCAAGCGGGGGGCTGAAGAGTGACGTCCATCCTCGGGCTGAAGTCTGGATCCATGCGGCGGCTGAAGAAATCCATCATCGGGCTGAAGTCGGAAGTCCATCATCGGGATGAAGTCTTCTATCAAGTCGCATCTTCAATCTTCTTTCTTCTGGAGCGGAGCGGAGCCATCTTCTTCCAAGCCGACGCGGAACATCCTCTTCAACCGACGCCTACTCGCCGAATGACGGTTCCTTTAAATGACGTCACCTAAGATGGCATCCCTCGAATTCCGATTGGCTGATAGGATTCTATCAGCCAATCGGAATTAAGGTAGGAATATTCTGATTGGCTGATGGAATCAGCCAATCAGAATCAAGTTCAATCCGATTGGCTGATCCAATCAGACAATCAGATTGAGCTCGCATTCTATTGGCTGATCTATTTTACAGGTAATTTTGTAATTATTTTAACTATTTTAGCTATTAAATAGTTCTTAACTATTTAATAGCTATTGTACCTGGTTAAAATAAATACAAAGTTGCCTGTAAACTAAATATTAATCCTAAAATAGCTATAATATAATTATAATTTATATTGTAGCTATATTAGGGTTTATTTTACAGGTAAGTATTTAGATTTAAATAGGAATAATTTATTTAATTATTTAATTCGTTAGAATAAAATTATATTTAATTTAGGGGGGTGTTAGGGTTAGGATTAATATTAGCTTTAGGGGTTAAAAAATTTATTAGAGTAGCGGTGAGCTCCGATCGGCAGATTAGGGGTTAATACTTGAAGTTAGGTGTCGGCGATGTTAGGGAGGGCAGATTAGGGGTTAATACTATTTATTATAGGGTTATTGAGGCGGGAGTGAGGCAAATTAGGGGTTAATAACTTTATTATAATAACGGTGCGGTCCGCTCGGCAGATTAGGGGTTAATAAGTGTAGGTAGCTGGCGACGACGTTGTGGGGGGCAGATTAGGGGTTAATAAATATAATATAGGGGTCGGCGGTGTTAGGGGCAGCAGATTAGGGGAACATAGCTATAATGTAGGTGGCAGCACTTTGCGGTCGGCAGATTAGGGGTTAATTATTGTAGGTAGCTGGAGGCGACATTGTGGGGGGCAGGTTAGGGGTTAATAAATATAATATAGGGGTCGGCAGTGTTAGGGGCAGCAGATTAGGGGTACATAAGTATAACGTAGGTGGCGGTCGGCAGATTTGGGGTTAAAAAAATTGAATCGAGTGGCGGCGATGTGGGGGGACCTCGGTTTAGGGGTGCATAGGTAGTTTATGGGTGTTAGTGTACTTTAGAGCACAGTAGTTAAGAGCTTTATAAACCGGCGTTAGCCCAGAAAGCTCTTAACTACTGACTTTTTTCTGCGGCTGGAGTTTTGTCGTTAGATTACTAACGCTCACTTCAGCCACGACTCTAAATACCAGAGTTAGAAAGATCCCATTGAAAAGATAGGATACGCAAATGGCGTAGGGGGATCTGCGGTATGGAAAAGTCGCGGCTGGAAAGTGAGCGTTAGACCCTTTCCTGACTGACTCCAAATACCAGAGGGCGGTAAAAAACCAGCGTTAGGAGCCTCTAACGCTGGTTTTCACGGCTACTGCCCAACTCTAAATCTAGGCCTAAGAGTCTTAAATGTTATAAATCATATTAATAAAACAATGTTGATTGTGAAAAGCTGGGGAATGGGTAGTAAATGTGTTATCTATCTCTTTAAACAATAACAATTTTAGTGTTGACTGTCCCTTTAAATTAACTTTTCTAAAGACTGTGTCAACTTCCTGGATGCAACACTATCCATGACAAATGGCAAACTGTACTAATCTGTATACAGGGAACCACCAGATAGATCCAGCTACCTCCACAGCTCCCACCCCTGTCACATAAAAAAAATCCATAATCTACAGCCAGGCTACCAGATATTACAGATCTTGCTCAGATACCAAGGACGGTGACAAATATCTCATCACACTGTCACAATCATTTAAACCAAAAGCTTACAAAACAAGGGTTGTAAAAAATTAAGTCTGCCCTCAATACTCCACATGAACACTTACTACAATACAGGGAGAAGAAAAAAAATAATAAATATATATATATATATACTATAATTGCGTTTGTAATGTCCGGCGCCGTCAGCAATTGCGCACGCATCCTCAATGGAATGTTGGCAGCGCGAGGCATCCCGGTGGTGCCACTCTGCCGTATTCGGAATCCACCGGGATGCAGCAAAGGCAAACGGAGCATTACAAAACACTGCCCGCACAAAGTATAACAAAAAAAAACGAGCCTCCCACACAAAGTATTAACACCTACACCGCAAACCCACACATCGCAAAATAATAAAGTAATTAACCCCTTAATCTCTTAACCGTCAACCACCCACATCGCAATAAACCTAATTACCCTATTAACCCCTTAATCGCTAAACCCCCACATCGCAAAAAACATAATTAACCTATTAACCCCTAAACCGAAAAAAACCCACGTCGCAATAAACCCAATTAACCTATTAACGCCTTAAACCGCCAAAACCCACAATGCAAATAACTAATTAAATTACTAAGCCCCCTAACCTAACACCCCCTAAATTAACCCAAATTACCTAAACTAAAAAATACTAAAGTTACAAAAAAATAAAAAAGCTCTGATTAAAAAAAAAATAAAAAAGGCTAACATTACAGAAAAAAACAACCAAATTACCAATGTTTAAAAAAATTAAACCTAATCCCTATGAAAATAAAAAGCCCCCCAAAATAAAAACACCCCCTAATCTAAGATTAAACTACCAATATCTTTTAAAAGGGCCTTTTGTAGGGCATTGCCCTAAGTTTAACAGCTCTTTTAAGAATTAAACATAGTAAGACCGCCTAACAATAAAATACCCCCACCCACCAAACCACCCAAAATAAAAAACCTTACAATAAAAAACCTAAACTACCCATTGCCCTAAAAAGGGCATTTGTATGGGCATTGCCCTTAAAAGGGAATTCAGCTCTTTTGCTGCCCATCCCTAATCTAAAAATAAAAACCTAACACTAAAGCCCCAAATAGATACTCGCGGCTCCTGAAGTCCGGCGGAGAAGGTCCTCTTCCATGCGGTGAAGTCTTCTTCCAAGCGGCCGACATCTTCTTCCAAGCGGGGATCTCTTCTTTCTTCATCCAGGACAGTGGAACTGAAGATCGGCGACGGCGGAATTGAAGACAGGCGACCGCGAAGCCATGGAGCGTGGAGGATCATCTTCTTCCGATCGCCGCCGTATGCGAATAGTGAATTCAAGGTACGCGATTAAAGATGGCGTCCCTTGAATTCCTATTGGCTGATTTGATTCCTCAAATTCAAATCAGCTAATAGGATGAGAGCTACTGAAATCCTATTGGCTGATTTAAACATTTTTATTTTTTATTTTCTGTAATATTAGATTTTTTTTATTTTCTGTAATTTTTAGTTTAATTTAAATTAATTTTTGGGGGTTAGACTTAGGTTTATTTTTAAAATGTTGGGGTTTTTTGTTTTTTTAAATTAAGGATGGGCAGCAAAAGAGCTGAATGCACTTTTAAGGGCAATGCCCATACAAATGCCCTTTTCAGGGTAATGGATAGTTTAGGTTTTTTAGTGCTAGGTTTATTTATTTTGGGGGGGTTGGTGGGTGGTGGGTTTTACTGTTAGGGGGGACATAGAATTTTTGGTAACTGCAAAAGAGCTGTTTAACTTAGGGCAATGCCCTACAAAAAGCCCTTTTAAGGGCTATTGGTAGTTTAGCATTAGATTAGGGGGTGTTTTCATTTTTTGGGGGGGCTTTTTTATTTTCATAGGGATTAGTTTTAATTTTTTTATTTTTGATAATTTGTTTATTTTTTTCTGTAGTTCTATTAGCATTTTTTTTAACAACACATAGACATGCTTACCAACTAGTATAAAAATAAAGAGGATATTTGTTAAAAATAAATAAAAATTATATCATAACCATGCTAACTCCACTCCATAGACGTCGATGGAGAAGCTAAATAAAGTCTTTTCTATTTATTGTTTGCGTGCTAACCTTATACATCGTTTGATCAACTGCGCTACAGCCAATGGTGCGTTAGGAGTACTTTACAATCCAATGCTCTTCACATAGAAGAAAATATTTTTTGTTAAATAGATATTTCTACATATATATATATATATATGTAACAAATGTCATAAAATATAGTGGTGTACTAAATATTTCTCAATTTCCAATGCTTACATAACTGTGCCAGCTGTCCCAAATAATATACATTACCACTTCAGCAAGATAGGATTGAGCAAAATCACTAGTCAATCAAAGAGAGGGACACAGGCTGCATTTAGTTTACCAAAAGCTTTATTACTGCATATTTCCAAACAAACAGATCAGATCGTCTATTCTCCACCCTAATTCCTAGTTGCAAAATAAAAAACACCAAATCAAACACACATACACACATAAAGGGGGGTAGTTATCAAGCCGTCAACCTCAAATACGCTGCGTATTCCGCAGCGTATTTGTGGCGAGGCTGATACGCCTTAGTTATCAAAGGCTCGAGACCGGCAAAAGTAGAATTTTGTGACGTCAGCTTCGATCCGCCGGACTCAGTCCGACACAGATCGATTCTTACGTCACTCCAGATGTTCCACACACAAGTGCGGCACATTCTCACTACTTTTGCTAGCTATCAAAAAACTAGCAGGTACGCTCGGCACTTTTACGGCCCAGCGTACCTGGTTTTCAAAGCGCCAGCCTGGAGGCGGCGGATCCCATAGGAATCAATGGGAGTCTGACCATAGCGAAAGTACAAGTTCGCTGCTGACAGACATCCCATTGATTTCTATGGGAGCTGTCTACACCTAACACCCTAACATGTACCCCGAGTCTAAACACCACTAATCTGACCCCCCCTACACCGCCGCAACTAAATAAAGTTATTACCCCCTAAACCGCCGCTCCCGGAGCCCACCGCAAGCTACTCTATACATATTAACCCCTAAACCGCCGCTCCCGGAGCCCACCGCAACTATAATAAATGTATTAACCCCTAACCCGCCGCTCCCTGAACCCGCCGCAACCTATATTAAATGTATTAACCCCTATCCTGCCCCCCCTACACCGTCGCCACCTATAATACATTTATTAACCCCTAATCTGCCCCCCCTACACCGTCGCCACCTATAATACATTTATTAACCCCTATCCTGCCCCCCACTACGCCGCCGCCACTGTAATAAAATGATTAACCCCTAAACCTAACCCTAACGCCCCCTAACTTAAATATTAATTAAATAAATCTAAATAAATTAACTCTTATTAACTAAATGAATCCTATTTAAAACTAAATACTTACCTTTAAAATAAACCCTAATATAGCTACAATATAAATAATAATTATATTCTAGCTATTTTAGGATTTATTTTTATTTTACAGGTACCTTTCAATTTATTTTAACCATGTACAATAGCTATTAAATAGTTATTAACTATTTAATAGCTTACCTAGCTAAAATAAAGAGAAATGTACCTGTGAAATAAATCCTAACCTAAGTTACAATTACACCTAACACTACACTATACTTTAATAAATTATTCCTATTTAAAAATAAATACTTACCTGTAAAATAAACCCTAAGATAGCTACAATGTAATTAATAATTATATTATAGCTATCTTAGGATTTATATTTATTTTACAGGTAACTTTGTATTTATTTTAGCTAGTTAGAATAGTTATTAAATAGTTATTAACTATTTAATAACTACCTAGCTAAAAGAAATACAAAATTACCTGTAAAATAAATCCTAACTTAAGTTACAATTAAACCTAATACTACACTATCATTAAATTAACTAAATAAACTACCTACAAAGAACTACAATGAAATACAATTACATAAACTAACTAAAGTACAAAAAATAAAAAAAGCTAAGTTACAAAAAATAAAAAATTAAGTTACAAACATGTTAAAAATATTACAACAATTTTAAGCTACTTACACCTAATCTAAGCCCCCTAATACAATAACAAACCCCCCCAAAATAAAAAAAATCCCTACCCTATTCTAAATTACATACATTTCAAAGCTCTTTTACCTTACCAGCCCTTAAAAGGGCCATTTGTGGGGGCATGCCCCAAAAAGTTCAGCTCTTTTGCCTGTAAAATAAAAATACAACCCCCCCCCCAACATTAAAACCCACCACCCACATACCCCTAATCTAACCCAAACCCCCCTTACAAAAACCTAACACTAATCCCCTGAAGATCATCCTACCTTGAGTCGTCTTCACTCAGCCGAGCCACCGATGGAACTGAAGAGGACATCCGGAGCGGAAGAAGTTAATCCTCCAAGCGGCGCTGAAGAAATCTTCCATCCGATGAAGTCATCATCCAGGCGGCGCTGAAGAAGTCTTCGATCCGGCCGATGTCATCTTCAAAGAGGCGCTGAAGAGGTCTTCTATCCGGGCGAAGTCATCTTCCAAGCCGGGTCTTCAATCTTCCTTCCGCCGACGCGGAACCACCTTCTTCACCGACGGACTACGACGAATGACGGCTCCTTTAAGGGACGTCATCCAAGATGGCGTCCCCTCAATTCTGATTGGCTGATAGGATTCTATCAGCCAATCGGAATTAAGGTAGGAAAATCTGATTGGCTGATGGAATCAGCCAATCAGATTGAGCTCGCATTCTATTGGCTGTTCCGATCAGCCAATAGAATGCGAGCTCAATCTGATTGGCTGATTGGATCAGCCAATCGGATTGAACTTGAATCTGATTGGCTGATTCCATCAGCCAATCAGATTTTCCTACCTTAATTCCGATTGGCTGATAGAATCCTATCAGCCAATCGGAATTGAGGGGACGCCATCTTGGATGACGTCCCTTAAAGGAGCCGTCATTCGTCGTAGTCCGTCGGTGAAGAAGGTGGTTCCGCGTCGGCGGAAGGAAGATTGAAGACCCGGCTTGGAAGATGACTTCGCCCGGATAGAAGACCTCTTCAGCGCCTCTTTGAAGATGACATCGGCCGGATCGAAGACTTCTTCAGCGCCGCCTGGATGATGACTTCATCGGATGGAAGATTTCTTCAGCGCCGCTTGGAGGATTAACTTCTTCCGCTCCGGATGTCCTCTTCAGTTCCATCGGTGGCTCGGCTGAGTGAAGACGACTCAAGGTAGGATGATCTTCAGGGGATTAGTGTTAGGTTTTTGTAAGGGGGGTTTGGGTTAGATTAGGGGTATGTGGGTGGTGGGTTTTAATGTTGGGGGGGGGTTGTATTTTTACTTTACAGGCAAAAGAGCTGAACTTTTTGGGGCATGCCCCCACAAATGGCCCTTTTAAGGGCTGGTAAGGTAAAAGAGCTTTGAAATTTA
>NC_069506.1:100015718-100118218 GCF_027579735.1 Bombina bombina
CTGTGTAGACAGAAAAATAGAGGCGCCTTATGGGACAGTATCGTCCAAATACAGAGGAGAGAAGAAAATAGATACAACAGCCCAAAATAGGGGTACTCACAAATAGAGCGGCATACACGTATGCCTCACAGTGCGGGACGGGACTTTTTGTCGCCCGACAGACAAACACGCTGGAGATACACGTGGAGTCCAAGGCCCAATCGGCAGCAGCTGCAGGACCACGTCACAGGGGGAGCTGTCTCTGAAAGACCCAATCAGCAGTCTCGGCAATGTGATAGACAGGTATCCAATCCCGGCAGTGATGTAAACAGGTCGGCGAACCAACTAGAATCAGCAAGCAAAGAGCGGGTTAGCAAAAACCTTGGTTTATTAGAGTTAAAATGTTAAAACATGTACAGAAACAAGCAACGCGTTTCTCGACCCTCGGGTCGTTTTATCAGGCTTATACTGGACACTAGTAACCCGCTCTATTAAACAGATACGTGACCTATCACGGACCGCCATACACACACACACCCCTCTCTCATCCAATTGGGATAGTCTCACGGTAGGCCTCAACTGAGCCAATCGCTAGGGTCCTTGGAGTGAAGCGTGTGTGGGCAGTGCGAGCCACGATGGGGAACAAATGTAGCACTTAAACAAATTATGATAATATACTCAATGTGAGACAAGATGGGCAAATAGAGATCTAAAAAATTAAATAAAAACACAATAATATACAATATAAAAACACTGGACGACCTGATATATACAATAAATATATCGCATCAGATAAATAATAAAAAAATAATACAATAGTAATACATTTGTACATATCATAGGTAAAGTGAAATATCAAATGGTGTTAAATTACTGTCTAAGCAGAGATCAATATCTGAGTCTAAATCGGCCAACAAAAGATTGATAGTATGCTTAGAAGTTAATCGATCTAAAAATCATTAGCAAACATTAAAAATATATATAAAATATATATATATAAAATTCAGGCATTTACATAATAAATCAACACATTAGATAAATTCATGTTTTTGCATAGTAAACCAATGCATGGTACCTCAAAAGTAAGCATTTTAACTTGTATTAAGAGTGTATTTAACAACCACTAGACCAGTGGTTGTAAATTAAGCTAATAATAGTAAACTTATACAAAATCTAAAGAAACCCTAAATTGGAGAATAAACAGGCTCAGACAGAGGGAGAGAATGTGGAGACTGCTAATGGAAGGCCGCCAAATCCACACATAGATTCAGACCATCAGGGTGCATGCTCTTGAGTGTGTGAATCCAATAGGTCTCCCTCTGTCTGAGTCTGAAGAACCGATTATAAAGATGGGACTTGGGTATATATTCAATAGGGATTACAGAGAAACAGTTGGTATCACCATTGTGTGCATTGTTGCAATGTCTCGAGACACTATGTAGTCTATAATTGTTCTTCATGTTTCATTGGTGTTCAGACCATCTTGTGCTGAAAGGCCTGCAGGTGCGTCCAACTTATTGCACCCCACAAATACACGTGAGTAGATAAACTACGTAATTTGATGCACAAGATATATGGCCAATAATAGTGTAAGATTTTTTTGGTGACATTAGATTGAAAATTCTTTTGTTTGTCACCAATAAATTTACACATCTTGCATCTAGTTCTTCTATATATTTATATGAGCCAGACTGGAATGGACAGAACGTAAGTTTGACATTATCTGGTGATTTCTTTTGGTCTTTCCCCTATTAGTTTGCCCAAAATAGGGTCCTTAAGCAGAATGTCCCAGTGTTTATTAATAATTTGTTTAATTAGATTGTGATTTGAATTAAACTGAGTTATAAATAAGGGGTCCTTATTCATGTCATTAGTCATTGCTCCTGACTGTTTAGTCAGGCTAGAAAAATATTTACCCCTATCGTCAAACTTAGCCCTTCTATAACCATTTTCAATAATATGTACTGGATAGTTTTTTTCTTTAAAACATTCTTTAATGACCAGACTCTGGGACTCAAAATCGGATAAGGAACTACAGTTACAGCAAACTCTTTTGAACTGCCCGTAGGGTACAGTCCATTTCCATGGGTAGTGATGACAGCTTCTAAAATCTAAATAACTGTTACAATCTACTGTCTTAAAGAAAGTAGTACTAGAAACCCTACCGTTAGTGAAGCAAAGATTTAAATCCAAATACACAATAGATTTATTGTTTATAGAGCTTGTGAAGGTCAGGCCTCTATCATTAGAGTTTAAATGGTCAACAAACAAATTGGCAGATAACTGGTCACCTCTCCATATGAGAATAAGGTCATCAATGTATCTGCCATAGAATACCAGGCTTGCCCCGAAGCACGAATCATAAATGTATTTTTGTTCAAATGATCCCATGAACAGATTCGCATAGCTTGGGGCAAACCTGGTACCCATGGCGAGGAACTAGTTTGGAGGTAGAATTCGTCCTGAAACACAAAATAATTGTGTCTCAGGATGAAAGATATAAGGTCAAGCAGAAACAGTCTCTGAGATTCTTGTAAATAGAAGTCTTGTTCCAAATATTCAGAGACTGCCAACAGGCCAAGTTCGTGGGGAATATTTGAATAGAGGGCTTGGACATCAAACGTAATCCATATCATATCAGGTATAATGCAGAGTGGTTCAAACTTTTGGAGGAGGTCCGTTGAGTCCCGAATGTAAGACTCGAGACCCAAGACATATCTCTGTAAAAAATAGTCCACATATGAAGAAACATTATCGGTCAGACTGCCAATCCCTGCTATTATGGGCCGGCCTGGTGGACACGTGCGATTTTTATGCACCTTTGGAAGATGATAATAAAACGCCTGATTAGGCTCGTTGGGGATCAAATATTCTTTCTCTTTTTTTAAAAGTATTCCCTCCTCAAAAGCGGACTCAACGATATCTTTAAGAATAGCTTTGTATCTGGTAGTCGGATCTGAGTTAAGTTTTATATAGTATGTAGTATCATGTAATATTTTTCTAGCCTCTGATAAATAGTCGTCTAAATCCTGGAGGACGACCCCCCCACCCTTATCGGCCTGCCTTATAACCAGGGATTTATTATTTTTCAGGCCTGCCAATGCTCTCTTCTCATTAGGAAACAAATTATCTTGGCCAGTGTTTTTCTTTGAAATTTTATCAAAGTCATCACTCACAAGTTGACTAAATATTTCAATGTGTGAGTTATTTGTGAGCTGTGGCGTAAAAATTAGATTTGTTTTGAAATGATGTATGAATATAACAATCGCTTAATTGATCAATCAGAGAATCTGGTTCATATGTAGGGATTATTTGTTGTCTAAGTCTCCCTTCCATAGAGTCAATTAAAATCGGCCTCATGGTGTCGTTCTTTAATGTTTTTTCAGCAAAGTATTTTTGCATCGATAATTTTTGTGTGAATTGATTTAAATCAACAAAAAGTGAAAAGACATTATGTTTATTAGTGGGACTATAGGAAAGGCCTTTCCCTAACACCCGTATCTCATCACTAGTTAGAATATGTGATGATAAGTTGTAAATGTCTTTACTCAGGGTCTGTAATCAAGCCTCTTTGAGGGCTGTACCTCTTCCTCTACCCCCTCGTTTCCGTGAGGTCTTTTGCCTTTTGGGGGGTCAGTGAGGGAGACCACAGGCTCTAGGTAACTGGCGATTGTTTTCTGTTTCCACAACGATTGTCTGGAGCTTGACTCTAAAAAATGTTGGGAAGAGTTATTTGTAGAAGACCCTCCTTGTTTCCCATTATCACGATGGGAAGTCAAGTTGGAGTTAGGATGATGATTATTATCAGCATAATATAGGGCAGAATCATTATTTACCACAGGTCTATTGGAAGTATGCCGGTGGTCAGGGAAAGAAACCTCTCTATTATGTAAAAGGCCTTGATTTCTAGGGGAATAGTCCCTTACATGACCAGATGCCTGATTAGGAGAAGGGTAGTTAAAGTGTGTAGGATTTGCTTGTGTTTGGTGACGATTCCTATTGGCATTAGACATAGTACCATATGATTCATAATTAGGGGTATATGGTTTAGAATGATAGTGTTCACCTTTTGCGCCCATTTGGTCATTATAATTATTATGTTGTTTGTATGTTGGGTAAGTAGACTTCGGGGGTTGTCTTTTATTGTAATGTTCATAATGTCTAGGAGAATCTCGGTTCGGGGGTTGCCTTCTATTATGATGTTCATAGTATCTGGGAGAGTCTCGGTTAAAATCACTGTAATGATAACCATTCTCTCTATAATGATATACATTATGAGAATGATTTTTATTTTGATTTGTTGCAGGATTTCTATTTTTATTTTTGTTCTTATTTTTTGAATAGTTTACCACTGTCCATTCATTTGTTGAATCATTCGGAACACCTATTATAGGTGTCTCCGAGTGATTCACTCTCTGTTGAGTATCTTGTTCTACCATTGTATGTAGATCAGATGAGTTTGATTTTTTATCTTTATTTTTATTATAAGTATGTATTTGACCTTTCTGATCCTCATCATCTCTCATGAGTTTGCGATTTTTAATCGCCATAATTTCTTTTTGGAAAGTCTCTGTTTTTTCTAGAACCATAGACTTTAGTTCATCATACAATCTGGAATTTTTAAATTTATCCAAACTATTCTGAATAGAGTCTATTTCTTTAGATGTCTGCTCAACCAATGCTTTCCTATGAGCAATTAAAATCTTCATGAGAGTGGTGGAACAGACATCCAAAGCTTCTTCCCATTTAGTATTAAGATCTAAATCTTCTTTAAAAGAGCAATTTTTAAACAATCTTAGCCCACGGGGTATTTGCTTTTTATCTATATATTTTTGCAACATTTCAGCATCCAACCAATGCCTACATTCTATATTAATTGAGTCCTCTAATTTTGCAAATAATGCATGGATGGATACATTTTCTATACTATTTTCAGTATTAGCGGCAGTACAAGTGGACTCAACATGTGAAACTAACATCAACCTCTTATTGGTCCTTTCGCTTACAGATAACATTTTTGTGATTGCTAGTCAAATAATTAAAAAAATAAATATATTTACAAATAATTTTAACAGTGTGATTAACTAAAAAAGAAAATCATATATTGTTAGTGATATATTGATAGTGTGAAAAGTTAGTATCAAAAATAAATATGTGATGTGAGATTGATATGCTAAAAGGAAATATAAAATGTGTCTAACCAGATATGACTATTTGGGCAAATTCAGCTAATAACTAGTATAAATCTGCTCAAACCAGCTTATTCTAGTTGATAGTGTATATAGCGACTGATCAGTCGTGATAAAATTAATAGATATATATATATATAGCACATAAAGTCACGTGTTCAATTATGGTGACAGTAATAAAGCAGTGATTGAGTAAATTAGCCGTCGCTATTCAAAAAATGCTAGAGAATAATAAATACCAGTGAATATATATGTGATCTACCAATAAACATATATGTGATCTACCAATAAATATACAAGTAATTTAAAAAAAGATTAGTTATCACCAGTCGGCAAAAGTTTGTGGCAATGATAGAAGTATATGAAATATGAAAAATACAAATACTCTCAACATATAATGTATATAGCTTCTAAGACAAATTGCTGCAAACCTCACAGCCTTAGCTTATACCATAATAAGTGAAAAATTGAGATAAGAGAATCTCAAGATGAGGTGCGCAAAGTGACAAATAATAACAGTTCTGGATAAGCAGATATTCTTGAGACAGCAGGTCACTCGTATAGGAGTGACCTGCTGTCTCAAGAATATCTGCTTATCCAGAACTGTTATTATTTGTCACTTTGCGCACCTCATCTTGAGATTCTCTTATCTCAATTTTTTCAGTAACCAGACTGCACTACTTCACATTCAAAAACCAACTTATTAGTGTTGACATGAGGTCCAAAACTCTCCCTGAAAAATTTGACCAAATTCAAATATTTCCTGACCTCTCAGCACACACACTCTTCCTACGCATAACCTATATGGATTACACCAAAATTCTCCGCGCTCAAGGCATTAGATACCGGTGGGGATTCCCGGTTAAACTACTTGTAACTAAGGACAACCATCAGTTTACGATCAATACTCCTGAAGATGCTCGACTCCTCTTGAGAAAATGGGGACTCCTTCCGGAGACTCAAGAAGACCAAGAAACTCCTCCTCCAAGGCCACCTCCCCTTAGAGCTGGCGCTCCAGAATGGAAACCTCTGCCCCGCAGACCTACACAGCCTTCTAGACTACAGTCTGACACTCAATGCAACCCCCCATGATCGGGGATGCCTGGTTACTAGACTTCCTCTAGAGAGACTAATTAAGTCTCGGAGATCTTTATATAGAAGGACTTCCACAAAGTTTTGTACTTGTCTACAGTATCCTTTACAATTTACTCTCCCTAATGATGGAGAAACCTTGAGGCAAACTTGCTTTTTACATGCTTGACAAGTTATTTGATGTTTACAAATGTTTATAGTTTACTGGTTAACAATTTCTTTCTGCACTAAGGGGTCAGTTACATATCGATACACCCACTTTAATGGACTAAAAGATGGACAGAGCCCCGTAGGGGTTCGTGGGACTAGTTATTATAACTGTGTTTATTGCACTAACAAATGTTTCTTTCCTACAGGTTATTATTTTACATGTTTTCAAGGTTCAACTTAGGAATTATATATCCCTTAATTGGTTAATGTGTTGCTAACTTGCTGTTATATTTTTCCTTATTACCTTCTCCCTAGTCTATAAGACACTATGCGCCTTTATTTAGCTTTGCAAAGGTTGAGAGAAACCATTGGGGGATAGACGGGGAGATCCCTTAGACCAACGCAGATTCTGCGCTGCTTCCATTGGGATTTCCAATGCTAGACCTTACTCCCCCCCTAGACATAGGTCCCTTATTAGTCAACACTGTAGGGCCCCTTGGCCTGTTTTTGCCATCTTGTCTCTGCCTTGCAATTTTTGCAATCAAGACATTCTTCAGAATCTAAAGGACCAGTAATGACTCCAGCCTGCCCCAGATAACCTCATCTAGTATAAAGAACTTCCTACTCACCTGAACTTATTTAGGCCTTGCGACCTGAGTGCCCACCCTCCCTTTGATGTAGGCCCTCCCCGTACCCTTCACACTCCCCCCCCACCTTATAGGTGCTGAGAAAGTACCTATATTAGAGTAACTCTAGACCTCCAGATATGGAGATCTTAGAGAAGCTGTGGAAAGTGCTTGTACGCACTATTGGACTTGTCCTATTCCAACACAGCATGAAACAGCAAAATATGATCTTCTCTTCTTTCTTTTTCAATCTCTCTTCTATATCTTTCCATTACTTCTCTGTTCCCCTCCCCTTCTTCTCTCTCCCCCCAGCAGCAGGTCTACAACCGAGATTCCATCTCTACGCCTTAACAGACCTCTTATGACTGAGCTGACATTCTCCACCCTGAATGCCAAGGGACTAAATACGCCAACCAAACGGAGCCTGCTGGTAAGACAACTTAAAAAACATAAAGTAGGGATTGCCTACATACAAGAGACACACTGGACCGACCTGACCCCCCACACCATTAGATCTACCTTATACCCAATTTGCGAGACTGCAAATATACCCCCATCACGATAGAAAGGGACCCAGAGAGCAGATTCCTTATAGTTGTGTGCTCTCTAAATGATTCCATGTTTACTCTGGTCAATGCCTATGCCCCTAATACCCAACAGTCTTCATTCTTGGGAAAGCTGATAGAGAAAGTAGACCAGTTAAAATGAGGGTCTGTACTTCTGGGGGGTGATTTCAATGCCACATGGGACCACACGGTAGACAGGCGCTCACACAGGGACATAGACCCAGATAAAGCGACGAGTCTCCCATCTAGAAGATTCCGTAATTTACTCATGAGACATAATTATTTTGACATTTGGAGATGCCTACACACAACAGAGAGAGACTACACATTTTACTCCAATGCACACCATTCATACTCTCGCATAGATTATTTGTTCTCAGATCCTTGGACCCTAGACAGACTGTGTTTGGCTAAAATAGTGATTTGCCCTTGGTCAGACCATGACATGGTAACAGCCACTATGAATCCGCTACCCCCTGAGGGCTGTAGGAGATCCTGGCGATTAGCAGACTCTGATTAAAAACCCTTGGTCCCAGCAATCTGCATCAGACATACAAGATTTCCTTCAACTTAATGATACCAAACAAACTAACGACACTATTTTATTGGCCGCTTTAAAGACTTATCTTCGAGGGACTTTCCTCAAATGGGCTTCACAACTTTGACGAGAGAGGTGGGCCACATTAGCTCAACTCTTCGGGGAACTTAGACCCTTAGAACTACTTAACAAACGTCACCCCAACCCGGCGTTGGCCTTACGTATAGGCCAAATTAGATCCAAAATCACTTCCAAGGAGATGATCAGGACACAAGAATCTCTACTCCAATTTAGCTACCAAGCTTAGAGCCAGAACAAAGGCTACACGGATCCAAAAGATTTGCTACTCAGGGGAAATGCTGCATGCTCCTCGGGACATTGGTAAGGCCTTTATGTCCTATTATAGCGAGCTATATAGTTTAAAAACTAGTACTCTTACACATAAAGCAGACTCCCGGACTATCAACAAATTCCTCTCCTCCCTTTGTCTGCCTAAGCTAGAGGCTGATGAGGCAGACAGCTTAGCCCTTCCTATATCTACCCAAGAAATAAAAGAAGCCATTAAGTCCCTTAAATTACACAAGGCCCCTGGCCCAGATGGTTTCACTCCTTTATTTTTTTAAATCATATGCCTACTAATACCCTACCTGCAACGACTGTATACTGAAATTTTGAAGACAGGTTCCTTACCAAAAGAATACCTGGAAGCCTCTATATTGACCATTCCAAAAGAGGGAAAGGTTCCGATGTTTTGCCAAAGCTATCGACCTATTTCACTTATTAACTTAGACATTAAGATCTTTTCTAAAATTGTGGCCACTAGACTAGGTCGACTACTCCCTAAGATCATCTATAAGGACCCAGGTAGGCTTTGTTCTAAACCGGTAGGGTACGGATAGTACGCGCCGCCTTCTGAATGTGTTTGCGGAGGCAAATAGAACAATGAGACCCCTTCTCACCCTGTCGTTTGATGCCGAGAAGGCGTTTGACAGGGTGCGTTTGGAGTACCTGATGGCAGTTCTGAAAACAGCAGGTTTCCCTGAGATCTTTTGCAGAGATGTGGGAGCCTTATATTCTAAGCCGACAGCTAGAGTGAGAGGTTTGGGGTTTTGCTCCAAACCCTTTACCCTTAGAAATGGCACCCGGCAGGGATGCCCTCTATCCCCCCTCCTCTTTGTCCTGGCCATTGAGCCACTTGCCGAGGCCATCCACGCTAACAGGGACTTCAAGGGTATATATATCCAAGGGACCCATCAGAAACTTAAGGTCTTCCTTTCTGACCCTGATCGGTCACTCCACCATCTATTAAATCTATTTGACCTTCTTGGTAAGTTGTCGTTCTACAAGCTAAATGTGTCTAAAACAGAGGCTTACCTGATTCATATTCCCACTACCCAATTACAAGCCCTCCAGGATACCCACAATTTTAAATGGAATCTAAAGGGTCTGCGCTATTTAGGTGTTTTCTTGTCACATGACTTTAAAAATGTAATAACAACAAATTATGACCAGTTTCTCCGGGATCTCAGACAGACACTTTTGCTCCCTAGATATAAGGAGATCTCTTGGATGGGCAGGATCTCTGCCTTTAAAATGATGATTCTCCCAAAACTCACATATCTGTTTAGATGCCTCCCCCTTCAGCTCCCCACTACCTATTTAGATAGTTTTCAATCGCTCCTTAATAGATATGTTTGGGCTGACACTCATCCCAGAGTAGCAAGGAGGATTTTACAGGCCCCGATAGATAAAGGGGGACTTGGTCTCCCCAATCTCAGGATGTATTATGAGGCTGCCAAGCTAACTCACATATCGAGCTGGGGCCCTAACAAGGAATGTCCTAGATCAGTGATTTTCAACTTTTTTTTGCCGTGGCACACTTTTTTACATAAAAAAATCCTGTGGCACACCACCATCCCAAAATTTTAAAAAAATCACACATATCCTAAAACAGTATATATATATATATATATATATATATATATATATATATATATTTATATATATATATTTATATATATATATATATATATACACATACATGCACACATACTGTATGTATGCTGTGATGCCATACCTCCTACAAACTATACGTGACATATTGACATTCATTCACAAACAATCATAATGATTGTCTGTGAATGAATGTCAATATGTCATGGTTGTAAATGATGCCTGCCTGATGAGCCTGTCACATACCTCTCAATATTTCAAAATTTGAAAGAGGGACACCCCTGCACTGGGAGTAAAAAACAAGCAAAATTTAAAAAATATGTCACACTGTTGTCAGTCTGCCGCGGCACACCTGAGGATCTCTCACGGCACACTAGTGTGCCACGGCACACTGGTTGAAAAACACTGTCCTAGATGGTATGAAATAGAGCAGGCCTCTTTACCTCACAAAGTATTACTCCGAGACCTAGTGTGGATTCCGCAACAATGTAAACCACTCTCCCTCACCCCCAACCCCATCATAAAGCATTGTCTAGGTCTTTGGCATAAATTGCGCCACTCCCCTAGAGTGGCCCCCCATCCATCCCCTAGTCACAGTATCCGAGGGCTTCTAAGGGGGCTCCCGGACTCAAACGTCCCAGGCTGGTCTTCTATCCCCATAGAGACCATTAAGGATATGTATTTTGATAAAGCTTGGGCTACAAGACCCACTCTCATAACACACTTTTCAATCACCAAATGGGCACACAGGGACATCGTCCCTTGACGGTTCACTACCAATGCGTGCAGGATCTCCCTACACTCCAGAAGACACATAATATTCTGGCCTGGGAGAGAGATCTCGATAAGGTTTTTGACTGCCAGGAGTGGATGAGTGCTATAGCACACACAAGACAGGCAATACATAGTATAACTCTCTGAACTTTTTTTACAAACTTTTGACGAGGTGGCACTGGGTGCCTAACCGGCTACGTAGATTCTCGACTGATGCCTCTGATAGGTGTTGGAGAGGGTGCAACCAAAAAGGTGATGACCTGCACATATGGTGGGGCTGCCCTGAAATCCAGAAACTATGGACTAGAGTCCTTGCCCTAGGTGGACTCCTCGCTTTCCCAACAGTTAGGGGCCAGAGACCTATTTACTCCACCTTAACATACCCAAACTCCCCAAACCACTAAAACACCTATTTGTGTATTTGAAGATGTCCACTAAGCTTGCTATTGCCAGACACTGGAAGCAACCTCACACGCCCCATCTGGGGAAAGTTGTAGAGATACTCTCTACAGTGCGGACAACGGAAGAAGCAGTATACATAAATAGTGGGCTCATTGACTTGCATTCAAACATTTGGTCCATTTGGGACACACTCCCACAAAACGTGCTGGCCACAGTCTGATAGTGAATTTTGACCTGCTGCTCCCCCCTCCCCCCACACTTTTTACCTTCCCTCATATCCTTTTATATGTTATTCAATCTGTTCTTCCTTTTCTCTACTAGTCTCTCCTCTGACACCTATACCTTATACAGCATATCTTATACAGTACCGCTTTAAGGTACCTCTGCGCTAATATATCCTGAAGTTAAACAAGGTTGCTACAAAGTTCCTTTGAATGTTATTTTGGGTTTTTTTTATTACTTCTCTCCTCTTCCTTGTTTTCCTGTGCTCTGCCGAGATTTACAGCTCTAGTTTGATCAGCAAGGCTATCGACTATAACTGTTGTTTCTTTTCATTATTTATGGGGGTTTTTTTTCCCATTGACTAGAAAACTGTGTCAATTACCACTTGATGCCTTGTATTATATATGTTATTATAAAAAAAAACCTGAGGTCTTACTATGTGCGCTAGATGTCTCGTGAGGTCTAGCCGGCATGTATATAAATGTAAGATATCTACTCTATGATGTTCTGCTTACTGTGTAATATGAATAGACCCACCTAACAATATCTTATATATACCTTGTATTTCTTTTTCTGTTACCTCAATAAAAAGAACCATGTTTAAAAAAAAAGGACTAAATGCATATATGGTATATCCAGATAATATAATTATTTAGCAAGCAAATGAGAAAATAATTTTATCGACAATGGAGGAAGCTGAAGCTTTCTTAGACAAGCTATAATATACTTATTTTTGTTCTTCCTCTCTCTTTTTTCTCTTTTATGTTGTTGAGATATGCAACATGGAATTCTTTTATTTTTTTACTTTTCTTAATTTTGTTTGTTCTTTGTAGAATAGCCAACATCCAACATGGACCAAAAAAATACCTGTTTCCTAGGGATCACTAACCGCTCCCAAACTGCTAAATTTCCGTCTGACTCCAGAACATAATTTGTAGATGTTGCTAAAATGGCCCGCTATTCCAGGCATAATATATCCATCTTCACTTTCTCATCCAGCATTACCATCTGGAAATAGGAAGGGTTCTACTTGAGCAAAGCTGTTGCCATTCTGTTATTATTAGGGTAGGATAACCAGATATATAAATTATTTTATATAAAGGTGGAGGAAAAAATCACACAGGCACTTCTTGCTTCTATGTCTTTATTATACTACACTGCTTCTGCTTCCTGTGTCAGGAGGAAGGAGGAGGCAACAACAGAAAATAAACTTTATTTACACTTCTGTTAACATACAATGTATATAGGCTACAACACTGTAAGAGCACTTTCAGTTTATATCTCAACACCCCTACTTGCTCTCAAGTGTTTCATTTTGCATGTTTCCCCCTTTTAAACATATCCTTACATTACATGACTTACATTCCAAACATATAACTCAAAAACTTTTCTAACTTGAATTTTGTTGCAGGCTTTGTCATAACATCTGCTACAATCTTGTCAGTTGGACAATACTCAAGAACTATGTTACCTTCACTGATCACTGATCGAATGAAGTGGTACTTGATATCAATGTGTTTACATCTCTGACAGCAAACAGGATTCCTTGAAAGAGCAATTGAACCCTGATTGTCTCCAAATATTTGTATTGGTTCATAATGACACCCTTTATCCATTACTTTGAGTAACTGCATAAGGTACAGACTTTCCTGTGTAGTAGCAGATAATGCCATGTATTCAACTTCACATGTAGATAAAGCTAATGTGGGCTGTTTCTTTGATTTCCATGCAATCAGTGGACTAATCTTGGTTAAGCTAAAGCAGTATCCACTCATACTCCTCCTATCATTCACTCCTCCAATCGGCATCACTACATTTTCTGTAGCACAACTCATAGTCAATAGTACGCTTTAAGTACCTCATCACATGCTTAGCTGTGGTAAGATGTTGTTCTGTTGGCTCTGATAAGTATTGTGACAGTTTACTGATCACCCAGCTTAAATCTGGCCTTGTACAGGTCATAACATACAGCAAGCTACCTACTATCTCTCGATATTTTCTTGCATCTACTGGATCATTGTGATCATTTTGGTCTAGTTTTTGCTCACATGGTGTCGATCTGGGTTTGCAATCTATCATTCCAAACTTCTTCAGAATCTTTAATATGTATCTCTTTTGATTCATCTTTACCAAACCATCACTTTGTTTAAAATCAATACCTAGGAAATGTTTGATCCTTCCAAGATCTTTCATCTTAAATTTTGCTGTAAGCATTTTTTTCACGTCATTAAGTACTGTTTCTTCATTGGCACCGATAATTAGATCATCAACCCATATTAACAGTATTACTCTATCATGTCCAAATTGTTTGACATATACACAGTGGTCTGCTGGATTTTGTTCAAACCCATTCTCATTTAAATAATCATACAGCATCTTGTTCCAATTTCTACCTGATTGTTTTAGACCATACAGTGACTTCTTTAATTTTAAAACTAGTTTCTCATTTTGTTTGCACTTTACCTCAAATCCTACAGGCTCTTCCACATAAATCTCATAATCAATTGGGGCATGTAAGTAGGCTGTTTTCACATCCATCTGGTGAAGAAGTAAATCATACTGTGCTGCAAGTTGCATAAAAATACATACTGATGTAATATTTGCAGTTGGAGAAAAAACTTCCTTGTAATCAATTCCCTTTACTTGACTATAACCCTTAGCAACATATCTGGCTTTGTATGTTTCTGATCCATCAACATTGTTTTTTAATGCATATACCCATCCCCACTGAACGTTTACCTTCTGGTAAAATGGTCAAAGTGAATGTGTCATTCTCTTTTAGTGAATCCATTTCCTCTGTCATAGCATTAAACCAATTATGTGACTGAGGTAAGCTCATAACATCTTTAAAGGTTTGTGGTACATCAAACACTCTGTAACAATAATCAATGTTTGTTAGTATCTGATCATCACATTCAAAATCTGAAACATAGTCTTCCAAGTATTGAGGAGTTTTTCTGTCTCTTTTAGGGTAATGTGCATTATGGTCACTCACTGCCTGTCCATTGTTCTCACTCTTTAAATTTTCTATTTCAGAAATTTGGACTATCTCTGGACACTCAATTTCAGTCTGATTAGTCTTTAGTATAGTGGGTGCATAGCCCTCCCTATGGCAATCCTCATCATCATGTAACAGATCAGTTTGAGTCTGTCTTTCAACAACTTTCTTTGTTATAAACCTCACAAGCCTGTGTTTAAGGACCTTTCCAGTGTCTGGATAAAACACTAGATAAGAGGGGCTGTTCTTGTCATATCCAATAAAAATCCCTCTCTCCAGGGCCGTCTTTAATACTGATTGGACCGTGGGCAAACATTTTCTTGGGGCCCCCCATCCCACCCCATCCCCCCATGCAACATCCCGAAAAAATCCCCCCCCAAAAAACACACATAGACTTGTCTCGATAATCTTTATAATAATGTAAACATAAAGAACTGGACCACAAACAAGTCCTTAGCTTGATCTGTAACAGTACGTACTCATCAACACTTATATGTTGAGAGAAAAAGCATGTTAATATCTTAATAACTTTCAGTAATGAAGTGCAAATCAACATTATTATGTTTCACGTGTAAAACAAATAGCTATGTTGTCTAATAACACAAAAATAAATATTAATAAATAAAACAACAATTAACAATAACGCATAGCAATCAAATAAACAATATTAAAACTTACAACCTGTAGAATCCAAAATCAAACATTAAAAATAAAGTGTGTATACTACACTCCAATTTAGAGAATAGGTAATCAGGTAGCTGAGTAACATCATCTACTACACTGAAGCTGGAAGCTTTAAGCTATATGCTTCAGCGTTGAAAGGGTGATATTTATACAATCAGTCTACGTGCTTTTTGAGCAGCAAATGTCTTTGTAATGTTGGTGAAGTCAAGACTCCGAAGTATATCAGATTCAGCAGACATTATAGACAGTTTGGTGAGACGACTTTGGCTCATGGTAGTGCGTTGTAGATTTTTGATCCGTTTCATTTTTGAAAAAGATCGTTCACCTGAACAGTTAGTGATCATTAAAGTGATATATATTTTTAAAGCAATTTCCGTGTTGGGAAAGATATCTCTTACATCCTTTTCCAAAATGGTATTATACATAAATTGCTCTATGCTGCAGTCCTCTGGTTTTTCATTGAGAAACAAAGAAATGAATGACTTAAATTGAATTAGCTCATCACCAAAGGTTGTGCCCAGATCATGCTTGTAGAAAGCTGACAATTTTTCTGCTGCAATTTAAATGGAATCAAAGTCCATCACTGGAAAGTTTATAAAGAATCCAAATAAATCACACACTTCACTGTAAGCTCCTAGTCGATGCTCCAGACACACTAAAAGTTTGTCAACACATGGGAGAAAGGCCTTAACATAAATGTTCTCCTTGGGTGTTAATTGTGCTTCCTCACTGTGTCCATAGTCAAGTGGCTGCTGACGGACATTCCGGTGTTGAGGACGACGGTGTTCTACAGTATACTTTTCAATATCTGTAAGACGCTTGCCAGCTTCTTCAAATACATCAAATTTATTACGTTGTTCATTAATAAAATCTTTTAATGATTTCAAAACTCCAATTGCTGAATTTAGGTTGAGTTGAACGGACTGCAAAGTTTTGCTGGTGCTGTTGAAGCGCTGCAAAACAGTGTTCCAGAATTCTGCAAAAATTCCGGTTTCAAGTTTGCTCATCTGATCAAACAGTCCTTTTGAGGTATTACGGTAACCTGACGTTTCTTCACAGTCATTTGAAAATTCCAACAAAATGTCCATTATATTTTCATAGCCATGGACTAGTGCCTGACAAGCATCAGCCCGACATGACCAACGTGTGTCACTTAGCTTTTTCGGCATGGACACAGAAACGCCGTTCTCATTAAGCTTGTCTTTAAGCTTTTTATAGTGCTTGGTTGAGCCACAAAATAATACATACAGAGCTTGTATGAAGTCAAAAAACTTGACAGCCTCATTACACGAATTAGCAGCATCCTTTCCGACAAGGTTTCGTGAGTGTGCGAAACAAGGTATGTACTTTGCATATTTATTAAGGTTAACAATTCTTGCTTGCATACCCTTGTAGTTACCAGACATGTTGCTTGCATTGTCGTAACTTTGTCCACGGCAATCTTGTATGTTAAGTCCAACATTATTAAGGAATTTTAGGAGCTCATTTGCCATTTCTTCTCCTTGATGCCCCGTTAAGGGTAAGAATGTTAAAAAACGCTCCACAGGTTGATTTCCTTCTATGTAGCACAAAATCACTGTGAGCTGATCAATATGGGAATAATATTCAGATGAATCTACAGATACCGAGTAGTACTTTGCGATTTTAACCCAGTTGATGACATTGTCTAGAATCTTTTCCCCAGTAATCTGTATAAGTTCCTCACAGATATTTGCAGATAGATAGCTTGTACATCCTTTTCCCTTGTTTACCTTTGTTTGGATGTGTTGTGCTAGGAAAGCATCATACTCTGACAGTATTTCCAGAAAACCAAGATAGTTGCCATTGTGTGGGGATCCAATAACTTGGTCATCTCCTCTAAAAGCTAATCCTCTCTCGGCAAGAAAAATGATGACACTAAGCAAACGTTTTACTAGGTTTTGAATATTTGGCTTTATCAATCACAGCATGAATATGGTTTTGAGATTGCTCATGGGATGAAGTTCGTTCACTGACATGTTTCCAGTCGCTGAAGCCATCATTGGAAAATAAATTTTTTGATGAACTAAACAACTTGCAGTGAAAACAGTAGATTCTGTCTGTGTTCTTTGAGTAGCAAAGCCACTTCCGTTCAGCCTTGTCTCCATTGGGACAGTTACGCATAAACATATCTATAGTACAGCAACGTCCGTCTTTAAATGATTGAGCAAACCCTTCATTTCGCAGTTGTTCCAGAGGTTTTCTCACTGCGAAATTCCCATTTTTGGACCAGTACTCCCGCATCTCAAGAGTGGATTAGCTGGGCCACAAACCAATGTTAGTCATGAAACCTGAATATTCCACAGCTTCTGGAAGTATACCAACTGCTTCAGCAGTAGGCTCCTGCATTTCCACAGTACAGATGCTAGGCAGCAAACCAATATTTATGAATAGGCCTTGTTTATCCACCTCCATGGGCATTGGTGTTGTTTCTAGTGGCATAAGTTGATCAGAAGATTCCACTGTATCAGCTTCAGAGCCAAATTCAGATGTACTTTGAGCAGGAATCACTTCCTAAAAAGATGTACTTTGAGCAGGAATCACTTCCTGAGAAGATGTACTTACATGTTCTTCAACAGATCCACACGCAGCAGGCTGTGCAGAAGATTCACTTGGTACAAGAAAACCAGTTATTTTTGGAATTTTACATAGTTTTTCCTCCAACTCCTGCTTCTTCTTTCGTTTCTGTGCAGCACTCGGAGGTTTGGACATATTGAGGGCTCTCAGGCTCTTAAAGAAACAGCTGTGACTGGCGCCTGCATTAAATAAATACATTTTGTCAACAGAGTCAACATTTTGTCAACAACTGCATATATTTTAATATAAATTTTTGTATATTTAAAATATTTCAATGTTAAAGCCATGTATGGTGTAACTTACCATAGATGCAAAGTTCCCACATTTCCCATAATCTAACAGCATATGCCACACCAATCCCTTTCCTCCTCCTGCTGTTCTTCCTTGCATCAGAACTTCAGCGCGGCGAAGGGGGTAAGTAGCGCAGCAATGGCAGCATGTTTAAAGGGACATTATACACTAGATTTCTTTGCATAAATGTTTTGTAGATAATCAATTTATATAGCCTATACAGTTTTTTGTTATTATATGTATAGTTTTGCTTATTTTTAAATAACATTGCACCGATTTTCAGACTCCTAACCAAGCCCCAAAGTTTTAGGAGAATACTGGTGTATACCTACTCCAGCTTGCTCCTGTTTGTGTAAAGAGTCTTTTCATATGCAGAGGAAGGGGGAGTGTTTGCTTCATTTGCTATAGAACCACTTGCAGTGGGTGTTCCAGCTAACCTTTTCAACAGTGCTAAACTGGGCGCTTCTAAGTTTTTAAAAGGTTTTATACTAGATTTTTATATCAGTATCTATGCATATTATTCTTTATAGTAGTGTCTATTTCATGCAATTAAATGAAAATTGGTGCATACTGTCCCTTTAATTATATATGTATATGCATATATACATATAAATAGTTATGTGTTCATATCTGTATATACACATTAACACATCAATATATATGTATATAAGCATATAGAGAAATGAGGATATTGTAATATATTGCAAGTTAACAAACTGAAACTAAATTGGGAACCTGCCAGTGATGGATTTTACGTATAACTATGTGTACATTAATTCACAAAGCTTGGTACCAGGTCCAGAAGTAAAATATTAGGAGTTGTGGTTCTTTGGATTTGCTTAGCCTTCATCTATTGTGTAGCAATGCTTTTCTGCTCTTTTTGACAGACAAGGCAAGGGGCTAAATATTTATATCTATAAATAATAAAATAAGGCAAAAGATGTTATCATTAAAAAGCATAAGATAACAAACATAGCTAGGTAGAACAGGGCAAAGAAAGTGCACATGGTGCTTTATTAGAGAGAGAGTTATATACAGCAAGTCTGGCAAATGGCAATGAAGAGGTTTTGGACAAGTAGTATGTATGCCATGTTATTCTCTTGGCAAGGAGTATTTCCCAAGAGGATTTCAGCAAGACATTACAGAGCTAAGCCTAACCTAATGTAACGCAGTAGAGGAAACCAAGCAGCATGTTCATCAATTTCAAGGAATTCAGCTAGTCACAACAGAGAAAAAGTTCAGTCCCAACTTAAGACCTTGTCCTTGATGTAAAATTGCTTAATATTATTAATATATATATATATATATATATATATATATATATATATATATATATATATATATATATATGTATGTATATATGTGTGTGTGTTTGTGTGTATGTATATATATCCAATAGGGGTACTCACATTATTTTTCTAGGATAAAAAAAAGCTTAAAAGATAGATAATCCCATCGGGGACATGGAATGTAAGCAAGCATTATATGCGAATGATATCCTTTTCACTTTGACCGAAGCCGAAACTTCTATACCAGAGCTTTTGAGAGAATTGGATTCTTACTGAGCGGTTTCTAATTTTCTTCTTAACTTAAATAAATCAGAATTAATGAACATAACCACCCAGGCCCAACATATCCAGACTTTAAAAGACAATTTCCATATTCCAATAGCTCGTCACAAACTTAAATATTTAGGGATATACTTGACACCCTGCATTCAAGACCTATTTAAATACAATTATACCCCCTTAAAGAATGACATTATAAAAGATCTATCAAGTTGGAGAAACATGCCTCTTTCTTGGTTGGGAAGGATTGGCGTATTCAAGATGAACATCCTTCCTAGGATCCTCTATGTTCTACAGGCGTTACCGATACCTTTACCAGATAGGTATATTCACCAACTACAAAACACTATAGAGAAGTATATATGGGCTAACATTAGGCCTAGGATTCCAAAGAAAACGATGTACATGCCAAGGGATGGGGGGGGGACTAGGGCTGCCTAATTTGCCTGCATATAGGAGAGCGATCTTTTTACAAAGATTAATAGAATGGTCCCACAATAGCAGTGATAAAGCTTGGCTACACTTGGATAGGCAAATATTATCAATGAATAACGTAGGCACACTAGCCTGGACTTCTTCATCATACAGGCCAAAACATATACATAAATATATTATAACAGCAGAAACACTGGCGGAGTGGGATAGAACACTGGCAACACGCACGCATATCTCATGTAAAATCTCACCACTCTCACCGATAAACCCTATAGCCTTAGGTTGGGATCTATGCAATTCCTTAAGGATAATAACACTGTTAAAACTCAGAGCCAACTAGCTGAAACTCAAGCAAAAATTTTCTCCTTGTGGTTAAATTATAACCAATTGCTTCATTATATCTCTCACAACAAGCATAGAAACAACCTGGGCAGAGAACTCACACCCTTTGAAAAAATTTGAACCTCCACTACAGATCAGACAACACTACCTTCATACACTTTGGCGTGGAATAAAGAATTGATACAAGAGATTGACTCTGACTCATGGCTAAAGGCTTTCAAGCTCACAAAACGCTCATCTGTATCTGCTAAAATACATGAGATTCACTTTAAACTTCTGAGTCGTTGGTACCTCACCCTGGTTAGATTGCATAAAATGTTTCCTTCTCTGAGTAATACATGCTGGAGGGAATGCGGGGGGGAGGGATCCTTGTCACATATATGGTGGTCTTGCCCCAGACTACATGCCTTCTGGGAGAGAACTTTTTCTTTTATCTCTAATTTGTTGAACACACATATACCAAATATCCCAGATAGTATCTTATTCTGCTCCCTACCTAAAATTAAAAATCCAGCTAAGATGGCACTCCTTCTGATAATTATCACTGGAGCTAAAAAACTCATTCCCAGAGAGTGGAAAACACAAAATATCCCGTCCATAGAGGATTGGAAGAGACAAGTTTCGGAGCTCATCACTTTAGAAAGGTATCACTACCTCAAAACAGACAAATTAGATACCTATGAAATGATTTGGGCGGTTTGGACTGGCACTATATAAAACATCCCATTCCCCCACCCTCCCCCCTCCTAAATTACAAATTTTTAATTTTCTCTTTTTTTTTTCTCTCTCTCTTTCTCTCTAACTCCTCCTCCTACATTCTTCTACTACCTTTTCTAGATACTACACTGAGCGAATTGAATATAATTGACTTAACAATGGTTATTTTGTTAAATACACTAGACTGTAATAGATTGCAGATGTTAAATATAGAAAATAAGAAAAATGGATAAAAGAAGAGAGCTAAGCAAAGGAATATATGTAGGTTTACACACTATCATTTTAACTTTGAAATGGTTGTCTATATTTTATTACGAAGATTGTAAACCTGTAACTATACTAATAAAGCTCTTTTGAAATAAAAAAAAATAAAAAAAGATAGATAATCCCTTTATTACCCATTCCCCAGTTTTGCATAACCAACACAGTTATATTAATATACTTTTTACCTCTGTGATTACCTTGTATCTAGGAACCTTCTTCCAGCCCCCTGATCACATGACTGTGACTGTTTATTATCTATTGTCTTGCATTTAGCATTGTTTTGTGCTAGATCTTAAATAACCCCCTGTGCCTGAACACAGTGTTATCTATATGGCCCATGTGTACTTTCTGTCTCTTTGTGTTGAAAAGACATTTAAAAAGCGTGTGATAAGAGGCAGCCCTCAAAGGCTTAGAAATTAGCATATGAGTCTGTCTAGGTTTAGTTTAAACTAAGAATACCAAGAGAAAAATGCAAATTTGATGATAAAAGTAAATTGGAAAGTTGATTAAAATTAAAAGTCCTATCTGAATAATGAAAGTTTAATTTATACTAGACTGTCCCTTTAATATTGGACAAAAGATCTGTGTAAAAGAGGACAGCGCAAAGGGACACAATTCAAGGCAGTTTTATTGACAGATGCAACACTTCAACACAGATTCTACTTACAAACAGTAAGTTCTTTCAGGCATTTCACAATTTATGTTGTGAACATATCAGGTCTTTATCCGCTGATACAGGTCACCACGGCTAACAGGTAATTCTGGTAGGGGATGTTTTCCTCCCGGACTCAGCATACAGCAGCAGGGCACCTTCTCCAACAGCGGAATAGACCGGTAAGCTCAACGCGTTTCCCCCGGAGTACACCCGGGCTTTTTCAAGAGCAGGATATTCCGACTGGGGGTGTGTGGCTATTTTAAGCTAAAGATCGCTTCCCATTGGCCGGTGTTCTAACCAATCAAATGCTAGCTAGTCTTACACACCCACATGACAGCGGTAATACTTTTACAACGAGCGATGCTTCAGAACTACTACAACATATTCATTAGGCTACAAGCCATCACATAAAAAATATATAATACCACATCTGTGTTGCAGAAAAACAACATAAAATACCGTTGGGGATATCCATTTGGTCTAATTGTGTTCCTGGATGGCAAAACCTGGATATATAGAAGTCTGAACGATTTGGACTCTTTTTCTAAAGGTCTCAACCTGACTTTCCCTCTCCCTTCAGACCAAAACAACTCAATGGAGACACAAGGAGGATCTTCTCGTCTTAAAGAAAGGCGCCCAGAGTTGGCTACAGTTCATCGTCGGAGGAAAAACTCCAAACAGAAGATACTCCAACCAGATCTGAACTCTGAATCCGTTACATGAAGCTCTGGAGAGCCTAGAGATGGTGCAGATCTCAATTAGTAGCTTCCCGAAAGGGCAGCTTGTATCCTTTAAGTTTATTCTTGTTGTGCTGCATTATATATATACTATATATGTTAATTATTGTTAGGATTGTTAAACATCTTTATTGCAGGTTTATGTCGATAGAGCTTTACGTTGTTTGAGGTGAAGGTCTAGACAGACAAAAAAATATGAGGTTATAGGAAGCTCTAGAATGACTGGAGATAGTGTTGTTACCATTTAATAGCTTCATGAGAGGACAGCCTGGACTCTTCAAGCCTTTCTCAGCTGTGTTGCACTATATATGCACTATAGGTGTTATCTATTGTTAGAAAAGTTATATACTTTGTCTTAAGGCTTATGTTAACTGTGATCTAAGCTGTTGGTGGTGGGGATCTAAGACAGATCTTAAGTATATGAGGTTTCTTTGTTTAAGTTGTGAAGACACTTTCCTGCCAAATAAGTAACTTTTGTCCAGACTGTCGAACATCTCCACGATCCTGGATAATGCCTGGTCTTTAACCTAAAAAAAAAGGAGATTCTAGGTTGTTCTGTTGTTGAGTGAAATGTTGATCCAATGTTATTGTCTTCCTCCTTGCTATTGTCTCTAATAATTAGGAAGTTTACAAAAATATCTACTTGAGATTTTCGGTCCTCTTATTACCTCTTAAATGGAAGTCTCCGGTACACTACCCCTTCTCAATTCCATTTACCTATGTTCCCTTCTCTTCCATCACTGATTTCTTTTTACTTTCCTCTCTTTCTATCTCTGATAATGGCTGTTCGACAGAGTGCAGAAGCAAATATAAATGATCACATTCATCCTCTCTACATAACTCTATATCTACAAAATAACTTATATCCACTTACCCATATCTACTCATGACAAACAAACAAAGTAAGCAGATCAAGATAATATCTATCAATTGTAAAGGTCTCAATTCTCCTCTGAAGAGAAACTCTGCCCTCCATGACTTTAAACAGACAAAAAGTGACATTGTGATGTTACAAGAAACACATTTCAAAAGGGGTAGGGAACCTCAAACCTTTAAATTTAAATTCGGCCAAAGTTTTTACTCGTCCAATTTATCTAAAACAAACGGAGTAGGGATACTGATAAAACACAATGTCCCCTTTCAGGAGATTGCAATTCACAAAGACAAAGAAGGTAGATTTTTAGCAGTGATAGGCACACTATATGGAAAGATTGTGACATTGGTAAGTGTATATGCCCCAAACTCTAACCAGCACCGTTATCTCAAAACCATATCTAATACACTCCTTGATATTATGAAAGGCTCTCTAATAATTGGGGGTGACCTTAACGTACCACTTGATCCCTCCATAGACTGCTCCACTCAGTCAACTTCTATTCCCTTAAAAAGGATAACTACAATCAAACAATGCTTACGAGAATTAGCTGTACATGACGTGTGGAGGATTCTTAATCCTTTAATAAAAGATTACACTTTCTACTCAGCCCCACATAAACTGTTCTCCAGGATAGATTACATACTTATGGATGTCACCTGTTTTTCATATGTCAGGCAGAGTAAAATCCTACCCTGTACGTGGTCAGACCACTCTTTCATGAGCTGTGACTTAAAATGGCCTGACATCCCTGACAAACACTTCAATTGGAAATTTGACCCATCACTATTAGACGATTCTCTGATAACTGAGAAGTTGGGGAAATCTATTAAGGAATACTTTGAAATTAATGTCTCCCCACATATAGACAATAGAATAATCTGGGAAGCTCATAAGAGTGTAATAAGGGGTGAGTGTATTAGCCTCCAAAACATGCTAAATAAACAAAAAAGAGCTAGATTAGAAGAAACATTAAACCAAATAACTATCCTAGAATCCCGACATAAACAAACTCCAGAGGATAATCTCATTCAAACTGAGCTACAGTCTAAGAGACAAGATATGAATACACAATTGTTACATATCTATAAACGTAAAGCTCTTCAACTCAAACAAATTTATTTTGATAGTGACAATAAGAGTGGAAGGTTTTTGGCAAGGAAGTTACGTAGACGGACTAATAAAACTTTTATCATGTCCATTAAAAATATAAAGGGCACCCCATGTCTAAGTACTTCAGCTATAGCAAAAGCGTTTCGGGATTACTTTGCAGGACTGTACAATTTAAATGAATCAGACCCCATAGCATCAACACACGATACATCTCTTAAACATAATATTGCAAAATATTTAGATGGCATTAGGATACCTTCTTTATCAAAAGAGCAACAAGAACACCTGGACCGACCAATCCAAATGGAGGAAATTATTAATGTTATCAAACAATTACCTAATGGTAAAGCTCCAGGCCCAGATGGCTTTACTAATCTCTATTATAAAAAATATCATCCATTGTTGACCCCCCATTTATGTAACCTATATAATGGAATAGATAAAAATAAACCCTTTTTAAAACACTCACTGGAAGCCACAATAGTTTTACTTCCCAAACCAGGGAAACCATCTGATCAGGTTATGAACTACAGACCAATCTCCCTATTAAATACAGACTCGAAAATATTTGCCAAAATATTGGCAAATAGAATATGCCCGCTTTTGCCCCATCTTATACATGGAGACCAAGTTGGCTTTATTATGAATAGAGAAGCAAAAGATAACACGGTCCGTACATTACACCTTATACAACATGCACTAACTACCAACACTCAATCGGTTTTGATCTCCACAGACGCAGAAAAAGCGTTCGATCACGTGGATTGGACGTTTTTATATCACTCCTTAGAGCGTTTTGGTTTTGGAGAAGGTATTTTAGGAAAGATATTTGCCCTGTACAGAGATCCAAGCGCACGTATTCTAGTAAATGGTACCCTTTCCGATTCTTTCTATATTAAAAATGGAACAAGACAGGGGTGCCCCCTGTCACCCCTACTGTTTGCCTGCGCTATCGAAATTTTAGCCATAAAAATCCGGGAAAATAATGCTATTAGAGGAATACCTCTCCAAACTGATATATACAAGTTATCTCTTTTCGCGGATGACATACTTCTCACACTCACTAACCCTAGCACATCCATTCCAGAATTAATGAGAGAGTTTGATGATTTTAGAAATATATCTAACTTCTTAATTAATTTTTCGAAGTCAGAAATCATGAATCTTAACTTAAGTCAGACAGAAATGCAACTAACACAAAAAATCTGTCCATTTAAATGGCAATCCACAGCTATTAAATACTTAGGGATATTGCTGACGCGACATCAATCAGACTTAATTGCTCTTAATTATGATACCCTCAAGAAGAATATAATAGCAGACCTAAGCTCTTGGAGATCCAAACGTCTTAATTGGCTGGGGAGAATGGGGTCCATAACCATGAACATTCTACCTAGACTTTTGTATCTCTTTCAAACTGTACCAATATCTCTCCCTCCATCTTATATACCCTCCCTACAAAAAATTATTAATGACTATATCTGGGATAGAAAGCATCCCCGAATTAATAAAACACTAATGTGCCTTCCCAAAGCATCAGGGGGACTGGGTGTTCCAGACTTGAAAAAGTATAGACAGGCGATATTCCTTCAAAGAATAGTAGACTGGCACACTAATTATCAGGAAAAGATATGGGTTAAGATAGAACATCAAATAAGCTGCCATCAACATCTAGGCTCTTTGTGTTGGCTAGAGTACTCTGAAAGAATGACAAAGTTAATAGATAACTATATAATTACAGAAACATTTAAAATGTGGGATAGATTGATGGTTGTATACCCATTACTTTCATCCAAACCCTCACCCCTAACACCGCTCCTAGGTAACCCAGAGTTCCTTCCGGGTCTAGAAATAGTTAAACTAAACCCTCTAGATAGGCAAAGTAATCTACCTTTCTATATCCTTACTGAAGCGGGGTCAATGTACCCTAGGTCGAAGCTCATAGAAAACAATCTACATGTTTTTCGTAACTGGTACTTCTACTTGCAAGCTCACTCATTTCTCCAATGTCACAAAGGGAAAAATAACTTGATACGCCCTCCAACAAATTTTGAAAAATTATGCATCTCACAATCCCCTATTAGACATACCTTATCTATAATATACAATATGCTACAACAGGTCCCAATAGGCACAGAATATCAATATATGAAACGGTGGGAAAAAGAACTTAAAATCAATGTACCCCCTGGAGATTTATGTAAAATATTTAAAAGAACAATGAAAGCTTCTACATCAGCCAAGATTTTAGAAATTAATTTCAAGATTCTACATCGCTGGTACTATACCCCTGCACGTTTAAAGACCTTATATCCACAAAGATCTGACCTATGCTGGCGCTGCAAAAAAGAGGTAGGGAACATGGGACATATTTGGTGGAGTTGTAGCAAAATTACTCCCTTCTGGGAAGATGTAATAATCCAAACAGAGAAGATATTAGGAACAAACATTCCATTGGACCCTTTACTGTGGCTCTTAAATAAACCTCCCAAAAAATTACCTGCAGCATACCTAGCCTTATTCCAAATCATTTCCAACAGTGCTAAAATATTAATTGCACAACATTGGAAGCAAGTCCAAATCCCCTCTATAGCTCTATGGGTAGACACTATACATAAGACCTTGCAATTGGAAGAATACCACTATATGAAAATAATGAAACAAGATTTCTTTCATGAGATGCTTTTTATTTGGGAAGAGTACATACATAGCAAGTAAACTATATGATGTATAACATAGGACACAAATCTTGGATGAAAATGTGTACGAGCTATTTCATACAGATTCTGCGCTTTGGCGAATAGTCATAAACCTTTTCTATCTCTACTTCTTTTCTTCTTCTTTCTCTATTTAAAAAAAAAAAAAAAAAAGGGAGGTTCGAGTAATCACTTATGGTCATGTTAACATTAATTGTTATAATACGCAATACCTCATATATGTATGATGTGATATTACATGTCCAAACACTGTAAATGTTATGTTATGTGTTACCTCAATAAAAAAAAAAAAAAAATATATAATACATTTGCCACATTTAAAAGTTATAAAAATGACAATAAAAAGATTAAAAAGACTAAATTACTTTAAAATACAAAATATTCACAGTATAATACATCGTTTAATAAAAACAGTTCATATTATGATAAAATGCATTGCAAATATATACAACCGTTTTAATTATACATTCATTTCATAATAAGCACAATATATATATTATTAAAAACAATCATCATCATAAAAAATTGTGCATATACTCCACATAAAAAACAACAATAACCATTATTATATACAAAAATACCCCAAAAACATACCTAAACAACATATACAAAAAATTGTGTTACTTCAAAAATGTATATATATATATATATATATATATATATATGTTGTTTCAAAGTATTACCCTGAAACGAGATAAATGAATCATAATTAGTTGTCAACATAAATAAAGAATACAGAATACAAAAATAGAAATTCATACAGAATAAACAGAATGTACCATGATAAAAAAAAGTCACAGAAAGGCTTGAACATCTAAATCGATGTTAAGTCCATATGGGTCCAAAGTTTTTAATTTATATATCCATTCTGTTTCTTTTTGTCTCAATGATCTCAATCTGTTTTTGTTATCAGGGGGTATCCAATCAATTATCTGGATCTCAAGACCCCTAGGGTCACTACCATGAACCAAAGAAAAATGGTTGGGAATACTATGTTTTTTGAGGTCATTCTTTATATTATAGAGGTGTTCATTAAACCTAGTCCTTGTCTTCCTTTTAGTACGCCCTACATAGAGCAACTCACATTTACACCTTAGAAGGTACACAGTGTATGTAGTCTCACAGTTGCATCTATGTCTAATTTCAAACTGTTTAGACCCCTCTGAATTTCCAAACACATTACCTCTTTTAACATGTAAACACATATTGCATTTACCTTTATTGCATTTATATGTGTCCATGGGTAAAGATAACCAATTACATAGAGTACTTCTCTTCTCATATACCTTTGTGGACCCAACTTCAGACTTTTTTAACTTACTGAGTGATAAATGATTTTTTAGATTTCTATTTTTTCTAATGGTAATTAATGGTTTATCTCCTATTGTGTCACCCAAAACGGGGTCTGATTTTAAAATACCCCAATGTTTCCCCATTATTTTCTTTAATACTCTAGCTCCCTCATTATAGGTTGTGATGAAACGTGCTTGGTTGTCCCAAGATTTACTAGTCTTCAGACTCTTTGTTTAGCTAGATTAAGAAGACCAGAATCATACCCCTTGATTAGAAACTTCTTGTCTAGTTTTTCCGCCTCTTGTTCAAAATCTGGTAATAATGAACAATTTCTTCTAATTCTGGTGTATTGACTCACAGGGATATTAGACTTCCAATTTCTTAAATGGCCACTATTAGCGTCCACAAAACTATTTCTATCAAAATTTTTCCTCTGATTTTTAACTATAACCTTATTATCTAAAGGATTCCTCATAAGGCATATATCAAGGAAAATAATATTCTCCTGGGAACTAGTGCCTGTGAATTCCAAATCAAAGTTATTCCTATTAATGTACTCAGAAATTGTGTTAGGGATACAGATGTGCCCTTCCATAGTATGATAACATCGTCTATATATCTATAGTACTTGACGATGTTATCACTAAACGGATTATTAAAGCATCCCCTACCAGAATTACCTGTTAGCCGTGGTGACCTGTATCAGCGGATAAAGACCTGATATGTTCACAACATAAATTGTGAAATGCCTGAAAGAACTTACTGTTTGTAAGTAGAATCTGTGTTGAAGTGTTGCATCTGTCAATAAAACTGCCTTGAATTGTGTCCCTTTGAACTGTCCTCTTTTACACAGATCGTTTGTCCATTTGCTTGTACGTCCGGTGTGAGGAGAAACACACAGGAACAGAGAACGGCGGCAGCTGGACTGATAGGGAGTGAAAGAAGCTTACTCAGTGTGCCTATTACTTGCACTTACATCCTCCTCTGCTAGTTAGGAGGCTACAGAGCAGTAAGTCTGTTGTGTTCTTATTATATTTATTTATTGATTTCTTTAAGCGCTGCTCACTACTTCTGTAAGTATTTATTTTGTCCCTTTAATATTGCCTTTAATTGTCCTACAGCAAGATTTAAATAATAGATAAACAGGAAATATTTTATTATCCATCCATATATTAGCTCACTCAGATATTTTGTGATCATCAGTATCACCCTGGGTCAGTCAGTCAGTGTCACTCAATCATAAATTGAGCTAGTAATTGTTTTGTTTTTTTACTTTTGATAAATTATTAAACAAGCCAATATTCAAATTGGCTGAACTAAAATTGACTAAACAAAAGTTACCTTAAAAAAAAGTTCAATAAAAATACAACTGGCCTGGGGGATACGAAAACCCTATAACTTTTGCAATGAAATGACTTAACCCCTCAACTAATAGATCTTAATTCTTATATTTATACCATATAACAACATCTCTATGTATCTCCAATATTTTAATTTGTGATTTAGAGTAGAGTACATACATATAGTATGGTTCAATCAACTCTTGTAAGTTGTAAATTAGTTTTCCTTAAAAAAATTTTTTTTAAAGAAATGGACAAGTTCAACATATATATTCCATATTATTTTTATTTTTTTTATATTACAACAGTCAGTTACTGAATGATTTGCTAGCCTCTGAATCGTCATGTGACTTGGACTTGGTCTACTACTTAGTGATGATGATGAAACTAACCTGTCTGCATTTGCTATAAAAATAAATATGATATATCAATCATATGCAGCAGCACCAGCACTGTGATGTGTGATCAGAAAACATTGTGCTGCTCTCCTCTGAACCAGCAGCAGCAGAACTAATGTTTTTAAAAACAATGTGATGTGTGATCAGAAAACATTGTGCTGCTCTCCTCTGAACCAGCAGCAGCAGAACTAATGTTTTTAAAAACAATGTGATGTGATCAGAAAACATTGTGCTGCTCTCCTCTGAACCAGCAGCAGCAGAACTAATGTTTTTAAAAACAATGTGATGTGATCAGAAAACATTGTGCTGCTCTCCTCTGAACAGCACAATGTTTTCTGATCACATTGTTTATTAAAAAAATTGTGAGTGTCATTTAAATCATCATAATAATAACCCTTTGTTTGCCCCTGCCCTGAAGCTGTGCTGTGTGCCAGTGCTGCCTACCCCATTCCTGCCTACCCCATTCCTGCCATCAATTTTTTTAACATATATTTTTGTGCAAAAATTACTACTGCCAATGCTATGCCCATGTCTATAGCCATCTGATGTATTGGAAGCAATAAATATATTTTTATTCAAAAAATACTACTGCCATGTCTATAGCCATGTGATGTATTTTAAGCAAATAAGCAATACATATATTTTTATGCAAAAAATACTATTGCTGACGCTGTGTGTGTCTATAGCCATCTGATGTCACGTGTATTGGAAGCAAATTAAGCAATAAATATATTTTTATGAAAAAAATGACTACTATGTCATTGTCTAATAGCCATCTGATGTATAATTGCGATTTTATATAAACTTAATTCAACACACACAGGAACCTGCTAAAATGCCCGTATACAGCTATCTCTGTTGATTAGAATGATGCCATGCCAATTTGCCAAAGAGACAGTTCAGTATGATATATCACTCTCAGATAGGTTGTTGGCAAAGGGCTTGTTCAAGTCTATCAGAGTCTGAGACGTCATAGACTGACCAAAGCGACTGACTGAAAAAAGGTCCAAAGCGACTGGTCAGTGGTCACTGACCAAAGCCAAAGAAGAAGCAATCTGGACTTGTGATGAGGAGAACTAGCGGCGTCACTGCAGACACACACAGCATTAGACAGACTACAGTCGGGCCAGCCGGGCCTCTCACAAGTTGCAAATTATCTCATTCAATTTCTCACTTACTACCAAGTTGTTTACGTTGTCTATCGTCGTCGATCACCCACCAGCCATCAGCACTGCAGCCACGTCCAACTTCCAGACCTAGTGAGTCTCACACGACACTCCCCTCAAGACAAGTTCAACACGGCGGTCCACGACGAGCAACCCTCTCTAGTCAGACTGTCTCAGACATGATGTGTCACGTGTCAGCCGCGCAGAGCTACTGCATTGTTATGGCCACGTCCTTCCCCCTCGGTCTGCCTCCAGTCCTAGACCTGCCCTCTTACCTCTCTTCTCTCAGACACTGACTAGACTAATGCTCCTTCACACTCACGTGTATAAACGTAACACACGTCTGCACAGTCAGTCACAGTGCACTGGTAGTCTGTTATTAGCTGGCCTGGCCTGCCGATGATTGAGACTCTCTCAGACAGTGACGTGACGTCACGGCACAGCTCACCTCCACTGCGCTCAGCATAAAAAAAAATTCTCTCATACAAAACAAAATTACACAAGCGCCACCGGCCCTGCTGGGCCCCCACAAGTTGACTGGGCCCGCGGCAGCTGCCCCTTTTGCCCCGCGTTAGAGACGGTCCTGCCTCTCTCACATTTTGAATCTAGTTTCTTTCTGTCATATTTGTATGCAAAACATTCTGACCCAAAAACTCTCATCTTAGAAAGGTTAGGTTTTTTGTCTGTCAAAAGGTAATAAGGGGTTTGTGCTAACCGGTTATTAAAGCACAAGTTTCGAATATGACCGGCAGTCATTACTGCATATGTCCATAACTCTTTTGGTAATTTAATCTCAACTAACAGACATCTTGCCATTTCACATAGCGTTCTCCAATTTCTCTCAGCAGTCCCATTCTGATGGGGTGAGTAAGGCGCCCTTTTCTCTCATCCAGTAACGCCAACCACCATATACAGGCAATTTAAGCCTACAACTGGACAGTTACTTTCTTGTCACTTGGCAAGTCAATATCTTGGGACATCAGTACATTTTTCGCTAAAGCGCAAGTACTTTTTCTTATTGTTCTTTTATGCTTATTTTATGTATCTATACATTTATTAAGGGAGACGTCCCTTTGTTTTACATTGTATCATTTTGTATCATTTTAGACATCTTGACACCTCTGTTTTATTAGTATAATAAATTGCCTTGGAAATTTTCCATTTGAACTATATTTACGCCTCTGTCTCTGTTCTGGTACATATATATATATTCCTTCCTATATATTATTACATATAAATACTTTGATGAATATATTTTTTCGCTGATTACATACTGGACACTGGTCCCTTTATTTAAATACACATCTCTTAGATATACCCGTGCTTTGAGCGCTTAACTTCACTATTTCACATTGCTTAAGGTGCTGAGGTCTCATGTCTTATGCCTCCTTTAATTTGCAGTGACTTAAAAATATTTGCTACAAACTCAGTACCATTGTCAGATATTATACATTGAAAGACTCCATATGGGGCTGTGTCAGCAATAAACCTTTCAGTGGCTAACACTGCATCACTCTTGTTTTTCAGAAAATATACAAATACTGCACCAGAATAATGATCAGTGAATGATATTGTGTATCTAAAACCTTCTCTAGCTTGTGGTTCTATAGGACCTGCTAAATCAGTATGTACTAGTTCTAATGTAGCTGTGGCTCGGGTATCAGGTTCTCTGTTCCTACTCTGAACAAATTTTCCCTGAGTCCAAACTTCACAGTTTAGACTAGACTTATCAATCTTACCTTTAATTGTCATTCCTTCTACCACATTTTGTAGTTTTGCAATATTATCATAATTACAGTGACATAAAATTTCATGCCACATTTGAATATCATAGCATCCATGACAACTGTCTTCATTTTCAACAAAAGTATTCAGATAGTAAAGTCTACTGTATTTCTGGATCGTGAATTTGGTACCGTTCTTATGAATGAGTTCATTCCTGCCTTGTTGGAAGTTAACTGATGCTCAACTGTTTGTTGCTGTCTCTACAGAAAAGATGTCTTGAGGGTATGTAGGTATGTACAATGCATTCTTCAGTGTCATCTTCATTCGCTTTCCCTCGCTGTCAAGTAGACAAACCTCCGCATCGCCTCTTCTCAGTGCCACGCCTGTTGTCTTTTTCCCATCTGCAAGCTCCATTGTATGTTTCTCCGGTTTAAACGTTTTGTCAAAGTTCTTAAACTTTCCAATATCAGTAATTATATGGGATGTTGCTCCTGTATCAATCATTAGTCCTTTTGGTATTATCCCATCTAGCTGGTTATCTTTAATTTTGAAAGAAAATGAGTGTCTGTCGTCTGCGTCATCTGTTGCTTGTCTGACATTGTCTCTCTTTTTGCTCCTGCAATTTGCATCTTTGTGTGTTGAGCTCTTGCAATAGCTACACCACAGTGATTGACCTTTATTTGTATTGTTTGAACACTCTCTGGCCCTGTGTCCCTTTTTGCCGCAATTGTAACAAACAATGTTAGTAATTTCTCACTTTAAATCTTGAAGTTGTGTTACTCACTTTTAGCACATTATCTTCATTTTTACTAGTGCTGTATTTTTCAGTATCCTCAAAACTTCTCAACTGTGTTTTAAACTCTGCAAAAGTTACTTTTCCATCACCCTGTGTAATGTGAATGGCAAACGGTTTAAATGATTCAGGCAAACCTTTCAAAATCATTGCAATCAACAATCCGTCACTTAATGTTTCTCCAGCATTTCTCAGTGCTGTAATGGCTGTCTCTGCATGTATAATATAGTCTGTCACACTCTCATTTACAGTTTTCTGAAGAGATGTTAGTTCAGTGTATAAACTAATTATGCGGGGCTTTCCTTTACCTGGATAATAGTCTCTCAATATTTGAAGAGCCTTTCTTCCATCATCAGCTGCTTCTCTCATAATCAGAGACAAACTTTTATCATCTAAACACTGAATTAATTCAGCATAAGCTTCTTCATTCTTACTGTGATCTTCATCCTCCTCTTCACTGTCTGCAGGCAAACTCAGGATGGTTTCTTTCAGCTTCAGCAATCTCAGATGTCCTAAGAACTTAGTCTTCCAAAGTTCATAATTATTTTCATCTCCATCAAAGCAAAGTCTGCTCCATCGGTTTCCTGCATCCCTCCTGGGCCCATAACCTGGAGCCATTCTGTTATTATTAGGGTAGGATAACCGGATATATAAACTAATTTTATATAAAGATGGAGGAAAAATCACACAGGCACTTCTTGCTTCTATGTCTTTTATTTTACTACACTGCTTCTGCTTCCTGTGTCAGGAGGAAGGAGGAGGTAACAACATAAAATAAACTTTATTTACACTTCTGTTAACATACAATGTATATAGGCTACAAAACTGTAAGAGCACTTTTAGTTTATAGCTCAACAGAAGCAATCTTGAAATACAGCATTGACCCATAAGCAGCTGGAACAATGATCTGAAATGAGGCTGATAACAAACTAATTATACAAGCTAATTACTGCAGTGGGAGCTCTTATAAGTCCAGAATTTTTGTTGTTTAAAAAGATAGATAATCCCTTTATTACCCATTCCCCAGTTTTGCAAAACCAACACTGTTATATTAATACACTTTTTACTTCTGTGACTAACTTGTATCTAAGCCTCTTCTGACCGCCCCTAATCACATGACTTTTAGTTATTATCTATTGACTTGCATTTTAGCCAATTAGTGCAGTGTCTGCCACTAGCCACGGGCGTGATCACAATGCTATCTATATGGCCTACATGAGCTAGCTCTCCCCTGCTGTGAAAAGCAAATAAAATAGAGGCGGACTTCAAGGGCTTATAAATTATCATATGTGCTTCCCTAGGTTTGCTTTCAACTAGAATACCAAGAGAACAAAGCAAAATTGTTGATAAAAGTAAATTGGAAAGTTGTTTAAAATTACATGTCCTATTTGAAAAATGAAAGTTTTTTTTTTTACTTGACTGTCCCTTTAAACAATAGGAGGACATGGGCCATTGAACTCAATTCATTAGAGGCACAGATCCTCATTTTGGGGTCCAAGTTCATGAGGGGTGCTCCACATTTCTCTACACGATCCACATTGACATTACCCACCTGGTAACTTGCTCTCTGAACCCATTCTTTTCTAATTTGTGCATTAAATGATGCATCTGACTTAAAGGGATAGAACCGACAAAATTAAACTTGCATGATTCATTTTAAGACATTTTTAAATTCACTTCTACAGGTAGCTCTCAGTTAACGCCAGGGTACTGTTCCTGAAGGAATATTTGTAAAAAAAAAAAAAAAAAAAAATTGGGGTAAAATGAACCTAGTTGTATAATGTATGTTAATGGGAAGTAAATGAGTTAGGTTCCAGGCCCCTCTTAAAATTGACATTATGACATTATTGACGTATTATAGGCCTGCTGACACTGTCTGGCACTTTCAATGGTAAGAAGAACAGTTGCTAAAATAGACTGCACACTGAGTGGCACTGGCCTTGTGGACAAGCATGGACGTTTTTCTAGCTTTCTTCTGTCTCAGTAAGTGCATCTCTCAATTTTCTTGTTTTTTATGCAAATTGCTCTTAGGTCTCCCTAAGAGTAAAAAGGGGATACCAGATATGGGGGCCAATTTATGAAAGTGCGAGCGGACATGATACGATGTAGTGTTTTATGTCCACCGCACATCGATAAATGCCGACAGCATATGCTGTTGGCATTTATCATTGCACAAGCATTTCTTGTGAACTGCTTGTACAATGCCACCCCCTGCAGATTCGCGGCCAATCGGCCGTTAGCAGGGGGTGTCAATCAGCCCGATCGTATAGGATCGGGGCGGATTGATGTCCACAGCCTCAGAGCAGGTGGACAAGTTCCATTGAAGGAGCCATTCAGAGCTTGATAATTCAGCCACTGACGAGGCCCAAGTGAGGCCGAAACATACGTCTGGGGTTTGTTGTTTATCTTGTTCAGAGAAGAATTGCCTGGTATTTTGGTGCTGGACTGTCATTGGGCAGGATCAGACTGCTATGCTAGAGGATATTTTTTCTCTGTGAAAAGGCATAGTGTTCTAAAAGAGACTCCACATTGAGTGGTACTGGCCTAGTTGACAAGCATGGAAGTTTTTCTAGCTTTGTTCTGTCTCAGTGAGTGTGTCTCTCAATTTTCTTGTTAAGAAGAACAGTTTGTAATGACAACAGAAACCTAGGTTCTGCCTGGAAGCTAAATCTAAACATTGGAAATTACAAAGATGGCCACATCACCTAAACTAGTTAAGGAATAATCTAGACAAAATTAAACTTTCATGATTCAGATAGAGCAGGCAATTTTATGCAACTTTCTAATTTACTTCTATTATACTTTTTTCTTCCTTCTCTTGGTATATTTTTTTGAATGTAAGTTTAGTAGCTGGCCTATTTTTGGTTCAGCACCTGGGTAGTGCTTGCTGATTGGTGGCTACATTTAGACACCAATCAGAAAGTTCTACCCAGGTTCTGAACCAAAAATGGGCCGGCTCCTATGCTTACATTATTGCATTTTCAAAATAAACATACCAAGAGAATGAATAAAAATGTATAATAGGAGTAAACTAGAAAGTTCCTTTAAATTGCCTGCTCTATCTGAAATCCCCGTCTCTGCTGGGCTGAGCAGCAAAGAAAGAGGAAGTGTTTCTTGTAATATGGTCTTATATATGCATGTCTGATTGCTGATTGATTGAATTTTGTTTCATTGTATCACTGCAGTGTTGAGAATTAAAAAAAGTTTAAGCAAAATAGGAAGCTTCCTATGTTGTAATAAAATTACAGCTTTCGTTGCACTGTGTCTGGTGTCAAATAAATGGATAACAACTTCTCCTAACAAATTGGCTATTGCTGTAGGGATTTGTAGTCCTGTGTCAGATACACTGATGCTTAAAGGAGGGACAGTAAACTTGCTATAAAATAGAATTGTCTTGCTATAGTATAACATGTCAGCCAAATCCAAACATTTTTAAAAACAAATTAACATCTTGGGGTATATTTATGTAAGTGGGAGTGGATATGATACAATGTAGCGTATCATGTCCGTTGCACATCGATAAATGCCAACAGCATACGCTGTCGGCATTTATTATTGCACCAGCAGTTCTTGTGAACTGATGGTGCAATGCCGCCCCCTGCAGATTTGCGGCCAATCAGCCACTAGCAGGGGGTGTCAATCAACTCGATCGTATTTGATTGGGTTGATTTCTGTCCGCAGCCTCAGAGCCGGCAGACAAGTTATGGATCAGCGGCCATATGGAGCTTGATAAATTGACCTCCTTGTTTGCCGCCATTGTTTGTCAATAGCTAAACCTCAAGGCAAGCTTCTGTCATAATTCTAGTATAAAACACATTGTTTTCCAGTTGTTATCAGTTAAATCCACTTAGGGAAAGATATGTGTCTGTGTTAGCACTGAGAAGTCTGTAGGGTAGTTTTCAAGTTTTGAGAATGAGAAAATCCTACAATTTCCAGAGCTATAAAAAGGGGACAAAATAAATAATGAAAGCGTATTGCAAAGTTTCATTATGCATCATTTTTTTAAACTCCTTTCTGTTCCTTGTTTGTTGCTAGCCTTGGTGACAAAGCACTTTCACCTTCCAGAGGGAAGTATATTGCCCATTAATATGTTACAGCTATGTAGCACCGGAGGGTTTAAAATGTATTATTGTAATGTTTAGAATAGGCACATTATTTAAAGGAACACAAAACTTAAAGGGACTCCAGAATTGTTATTGTTTAAAAAGATAGATACCCATTCCCCAGTTTTGCATAACCAACACAGTTATAGTAATACACTTTTTACCTCTGTGATTACCTTGTATCTAAGCCTCAGCAGACTGCCCCCTTTTTCAGTTCATTTAACATACTTGCATTTTAGCCAATCAGTGCTGACTCCTAGGTAAATCCTAGGTAGGTGAGCACAATGTTATCTATATGGCACATGTGAACTAACACTGTCTATCTGTGAAAAACTGTCCAAATGCACTGAGATAAGAGGCCGCCTTCAATAACTTTAAAAAAATAATACCACAAGATGATATTTGATGATAAAAGTAAATTGGAAAGTTGTTTAAAATTGCATGCCCTATCTGAATCATGAATGTTTAATTCTGACTTGACTGTCCCTTTAAAATTTAAACTTTCTTAGTTTATATAAAACATGCAATTTTAAGAGGCTTTTTATTTACTTCTATTATGTATGTATGTATGTATTGGGTAAGGGTCTTAAGACGCTGCTCATTTTATCGACCTCGGAAGGATGAAAGGCTGAGTGGACCTCGCCAGGGATCAAACCTGCAACCCTTGTGTTGCTACAGAGCTCAGCCACAGTGCCTTAGCATGCTGAGCTATCAAATTGGCTTTGTTATTTTGGCATGCTTTGTTGAAAAGCATAGCTTGGTAGGTCTAGGAGCAGCAATGCACCAATACAAACAATTGCCTCATGTCATGGACTCACCAGATATGTTCAGATAAATGTCTCAGTAGTGCATTGCCGCTCTGGAGCTGACTTTAACTATGTACTTAACTCATTGGTGGCATTGAGAAACTTTAGCAGTAGGTTCTCTAACTTCTCTCTCTCTTCGTACTGCCCCTTTCATAAGGAAAAATTAAAATGAAAAGTAATATATTGAGCCTGAATCAAATTAATTTTTTGGCCATTCAGAGAATTTAATGTTAGTGGAGAAGAGTTAATACTCGGCAGGGATGAGAATGGAGATGTGGGGGTAGATTTATTAAGCAGCAGATGCCGCATTCTACGCCCATCATTTCAGGCTTGTCTGAAACGGATGTTAAGAAGCAGCGGTCATAAGATATGATCAGGATGATTGACACCCCCTGCTAGCAGCCGATTGGCCGTCGGTGAACAGGGGGCGGCATTGCACAAGCATTTTACTAGACGCGATGTCGAGTGGACATGATTCGCTATAGCGAATCATGTCCGCTCGACATTTGTTAAATCTACCCTGTGGTGTGTCTTTGGGAAGGATCTGGCAACATTGTTGCAGGTAAGGGAGGGTGATCTATCTGATGCGTTTAAAGGGGCTGTAGGAAGCTACCAGTCCTTTCTTTAGCTTCCCGCTGTAGACTGCTGTGGTTGACCACGCTCCCACTCTTTAATATTTCTTTTATTAATTTTCAAACAACAGCAGAAGTCTACTGTTGTTTTTGGTGCAAATAATATAAAAAAAAGAAAGAATAATAAACAAACAAAATTTGAACACATATGAGTCAAAATATCCTTATACATATAGATATAAGGGTTTACATAATACAGCGTTACAATGAGAGAGAGAGAGAGAGAGAGAGAGAGAGAGAGAAAAAAAAGGAAAAACCACTTGGTTAATGTGTATTCAATTCATAAACCAAAACCTTGTAATAGGGTCTTTCTACTTGTGTATATACAACAGAAAGTGGCGCTTACCGGTCCGGGGTCTCTTCACCGTGTTCTCGAGCGGCGTGTCTTCAGCGTTGGCTCAGCTCAGCTTCTCCGTCTCACCTCCTCATTTCCAGGAGCCCAGCAATAGCGCCTACGTCCCAGGCGCAGACTCAGGATCCAATCACAACACACTTCCGGGCGTCACTCACTTGCAGGGAGAGGAGGAATCAGCAGACATAGAAAATCCACAAAATCAAAGTGGTAAAAACGGCTTTATTGGTGACAAGGTTAAAACAAAATAGAGCCTTAGCTCATGATCGCAATCCGGGGTCACAGAACAGCAATAGCAGACATGTTTCGTGTGGTTCCTCCACACTTGATCACTGCTCAATCAATTTTACCACTTCGATTTTGTGGATTTTCTATGTCTGCTGATTCTTTCTACTTGTGACCTGAACAAATTCAACAATAAATATATATAACACATCATCCTTAAATATATTCTAAACATACAGTTCCTTCTAACGTAATGTTTCTTTCATGGTTAAGTTTAAACTCATATCAGACCTTTCTGTAATACCATGGAGTTTCCTTATATTCGTGAGAGTCTAATTTCTTCTCAAATAATATCTCCTTGTCTTACAACTTGATTACTATGTGTTTCATGGGTATACCAAGGATTATTGACGAGGAAAAAAAAAAAAGCCACCCTCCCACTCTTATTTGTTTTTTTGTAGCTTAAGTGAGATAGCTTCCTTAGGGTTGCTGCAGAAGTCACGGCTGGGGTAGGTTTATTCGAGCTAGCTTTTGTAAGACTGTGCATTTTATGTTTATGGTTTCCAATTGATGCTAGTTTGCTTTGTGCGGTGTTGAGGCGCCTTATGGGTTACCTTTATACTCTCTAGCGGCGGGAGGTCTCAGTCCTGCATATTTAAAACTTTTGGGCTGGGGGATGGTCATACTGAAGGGAAGAATGGCTCACCCTAGGTGCGGACCTAGGGGTCTATTTAACAAGGGCCGAATGGCCCCTGTTCCCCTTGTTTCTGCGCGAGCCTTTAGGCTCGTCGGAAACAAGAGTTAAGAAGCAGCGGTCTTAAGAGCGCTGCTCCTAAACTCATACGCTGCCTCTGAGGCAGAGTATAGCAATCCGCCCGATCATGTACGATTGGGCTGATTGACACCCACTGCTAGCGGCCAGGTGCAATGATAAATACCGACAGCGTATGCTGTCGGCATTTATTGATGTGCGGCGGACATGGTTCGCTATAGCGGATCATGTCTGTCCGCACATATATAAATAGACCCCATAGGGTGCTCCTCTCTACGTGTAGACAGACTCAGAGAGGTCCTTAATTGCCCTGTTTACTGCTTAGGAAATAGCTCCCTGGCTCGCAGTTCCTGAGATTTGGACCTTGACCTCTTATACTTGAGGTTAAATTTAGGGACTCAATTGCCGCCAGGTTATAAGAGAAAAGTTTAGTCAACTTTACATTAACTGGTTTTTTTTTAAACTTTTTTTTTCTCAGATAATTATGTTGTCTGTGTGTTAGGGTTGTCAAATTTCGTGTATTTCCCGGGTTCTCAGTAATTTGGGGCATTTTTTTTTCTCCCGGCCCCCATTTTTATCCAATATTTTCCAGTTTCTCCTGCCCTGGCAATCAACTTGAAATTAAAAAAAGCAAATGTAATGGCAGTGTTTTTTTTTTTTTCTGGGGCTCCTCATCCTTCCTTCTGAGTTCCTGGGCAAAATACAGCAAAGAGGGAACTCTGGAGGCGGGGATAGCATGCAAGGCGGTTTTGGAGGGTGGCGGCTGGGTCTGAGGCAGTTTGTAATGTTAGATTGTTTTTTTGTACTTGCAGATAGCAGCTTTTGTGGAGCTGGAGTAGTTACATCTTTTGTGCACTGTCATTGGCACGCCTGAATCTTTATAGTGCGTCTATAAGGCTACAGCGAGCCCTAGCCACACGGAAAAGAAGCAATGTTAAGCAGGCAAGTATAACAGATTGTTCTACTGCAATATTATTTCTGCCACATATGCTTTATATTGACTGGTGGGCCTGCATCCCAGATATGTTATTTCTAGCCCTCTTAATATTTTCCCTGTAGTGAAATTGTTGTCAGAGGGTATTCACTGTGTATATCCCTTTATGTGCTCGTAGGATTATGTTCCAAGTATGGAAAATATATTTGTGGATAATAAGGTTATGGTCATTTTAGGCCTGTGGAACTCAACAAAGCAATCACACCTGGGGAACTTTAAGAAGTTGCGAGTCCAGGGATACCAAGGGGCCGATTTATTAATGAGCAGGCAGACATGATCCCCTTTAGCGGATCATGTCCACTCCACATTGATAATTGCCGACATCATTGCACAAGCATTTCATTTGAAATGCTTGTGCAATATCTCCCCCTGCACATTCACGGCCAATCGTCCGCTAGCAGGGGGTGTTAATCATCTGATGATTGCTGCCCGCCGCCTTAGAGTTGGCGGGTGAGTTCCGCTGCTTCTTAATTTAAGTTTCCGACGAGCCTGAATTCTCGAGCGCAAACAGCAGCATATGCTGCTTCTTAAATCGGCCCCCAAGGCTCTTGTCTGCTGGTCAGTATTCTCTGCAAAATAAAAGCATAGTAATATGCCTGCATGTCTGGCACCCCTAGCCCCCTCATCCAGTGAAGGAAACTTTTTATTTGTCATGTGGCACTATAGAAAGTTTGAAATATGACAGGAAGATAGATCTGATGCTGAGCCTTTTGAAGAAAAAAAAGTCAAGCACATTCAACCACAATTTCCAGAAATGTGTGTGTTTAACCAAACCTTTTCTTGGTAATCATGTAATCACATGGCGATTGTCATATATTATATTGCTGTGGGTTTACTTCAGTGGAATGGATTTGCTGTATATGCTTGATCAGGTGTAGTTCTAGGAAAGTGGACAAGTCGATGGATTCAAGTAGTTTTGCAGAGGCTGCAGCCATTAAATGTAACCCCAGTGCACTATTATTGTTCAAAGGCATCTGGCTAGATTTGCGCAGGAGCAAATGTGTTAACAACAAGCCACTGTGATTTATGTACTTTTGGGAACTTATAAGTCTTGAAAAATGTAGACGGGTGTATTTGAGTTAAAGCACAATGGGGTTAAAATTAATGGCTGCAAAACTTCTTGCATTCCCTATTATGCTGCAAAATTTTGCCTGTAAGTGTTTTAAACAGCAAAACAATGTGAGTTGTGGACTTATGGAAACTTGTGAGTGTAAATTGCACTTCAACCAATTTTTGGTGACTTATTTTTTGGCTTATATATCATTTGCCATTTATGTTTTTAAAACTCAAGAATTTCTAGACAGATTTGCTTCAAAGTGGCATAGGATGTAAGGAATCTGATCAGAAATAATAATAAGAAAAAAATAAATATTTTTGCTGAATTTTACAAGCCTGAATGTTTCTACTGTACGCCTAGATACATTAAACACTAAGGGATAGATTACAAGTAGCAAGCAAACGTTTGTGCGAGTATTTTTGTGATTGTTTGCCTACAGGTTAAATTGCGCTCATATTACAAGTTGAGTGCGATCGTGATTTACGCTAGAATCATTACTGAGTTCTTAGAGCTGTGGTCATCTGTTACACGAGTCAAAAAAGTGTCAAAAAAACACATGAAAAATACATTACACAATAAAGTTACACTAATAATAACACTAATAAAAATGATTTCTTTCTAATGACACGGTGAGTGGACGGATCATCTAATTACTATTGGGGAATATCACTCCTGCCCAGCAGGAGGTGGCAAAGAGCACCACAGCAAAGCTGTTAAATATCACCTCCCTTCCTTCCCACCCCAGTCATTCTCTTTGCCTACGTTAGAGCAAAGAAGTGGTAAAGTTAGGTGTCTGAAAAGATTCTTCAATCAAGAGTTTATTAAAATTTTTTTAACAGCACAAGCTTGGGCTATTTGTTCTACTAGGGTGTAGCCGTAGTCCACATCAGTCTCTTCAGTATAGCAGTGGTGGCTTTTAAGCAATGAGAACTTGTGGGGTACAATCCTCACTGCACCTCCCATGTAGTTAATGCTGCCCTAATACTGAAAGCCTGAGTAAGATTACTCAGTCTTTATCTCTTTTTCCACAGGTCCATGTGAGGGAGAAGACATCTCAAACCTAGTAAGCTGCCTTGCTGCCAGGCAGACTTTATTGAGGTTTTTATTTTCTGGGGCTGTACAAGAAAAAAGATGGCACTTTACTATTTTCTTTAATAAAGGGACACTGAATACGGCCCATAGCGAGTAATGGGCTTATTTTAGGCAGTGGTGCAGGCACTGGGGACGAAGAGATAGGCTCAGTTTGTGGTGTTTGGTGTTTTTTTTGCTCCCAGCATTTTTTTTTCACATTAGTGTCATCATGCCGGCCGGCAATTTAGTTTGTTACGCTCACGGTGGGCACGGCTTCCTGACGCGCTGAAAATTTCCTTTTTGCGCTCTTTCTGCTTTTCCTGTGTATCGGAGGGGAGAAATTTGTCTGCGGTTACCATCTCAGGGCTTACAGGTGACGGACCTGGTGTAGATCGCTTCGGTTTGAGTCCTGAATCCATCTGTGACCAATTGGCTCCGTTTTTCCAGCAGGGCAGGTAGGCACCTCAGCAAAGCTAAAAGCTGAGGTGTAGAGGCTGTCCGGGGTTATTATTTTCAAAGTAATTTTTGTTACGGTTATGGCTCAAAGATATGAGAGCTCAGGTGTTAAAAAAAAGTCAGGCCAAGGGCTTTAACATTGAGACACATGCATAGACATGTCTACAGATGTATATGTATGTATATATATATATATATATATATATATATACACAGGTATACATCGTTTTATTGCGCTTCACAGATATTGCTCTATGTACAAGTTGAAGGTTTGTGGCAACCCTGTCTCAAGCATGTCTACATGGGCGGCTTGCGCCATTTTTTCAACTTATATACTCATATAAACACATAAATACACAGGAATATACATACAGACACACCTATATTTAAACATGCCCAGAGAAAAGATTTTGACTCACTGAAGGCTCAGATGATAGTTAGCATTTTTTAGCAATAAAGTATTTTTTAAATTAAATATACATTGTTATTTTTAGACATAATGCTATTGCACACTTAGACTACAGTATAGTATAGTGTAAATATAACTTTTATATGCACTGGGAAACAAAAAATATTAATGTGACTCACTTTATTGCTATATTTGCTTTATTGCGGTGGTCTGGAACCAAACCCTGCAATATGTCTGAGGTATACCTGTATGTCTATATGTGTGTACATATGTATTTATGTATTTATATGTGTGTATATGTATTTACAGACATATATACCCATATAAAAACATTAATACATATGTATACATATATAGAGGGATATTTATCAAGCCGTCAACCGCAAATACGCTGGAATTCTGCAGCGTAATTGTGGCGAACTTGATTCGACCTATTTATCAAAGCCTACAGACCGGCAAAAGTTGACATTTGTGACGTAACATACGATCCGCTGGTTTGAATCCGACACAGATCGATGTTTACGTCATTACAGATGTTCCGAATACAAATTCGGCACTATCTGACACCTTTTGCCATTTATCAAACTTCTAACCAGTACGCTCGCCACTATTCCGGCCCAGTGTACCTGGTTTTCAATCCGCCACCCTGGAGGCCGCAGATGCCATAGAAACCACCAGCCCCCCCCCCCCACATCGCCATAAACTATATTAAGCTATTAACCCCTAAACCTAACAAGCCGCTAACTTTACATTATAATGACCTTATCCCTATCTTATAATAAATTAAAACTTACCTTTAGAATTAAAATAAACTATATTAAACTATTAATGAACCTACCCTAACTATTATACTAAAACTACATTAAACTAACAATTAAATTAACTATATTACATATTTAAAAAACTAACCCTACTCAAGTTATTTAAATGTACTATAAAAAATTACTAAGTTACAAAAAAATAACAACTAAGTTACAAAAAATAAAAAACCACAGTATCAAAAATAAAAAAGAATTACACCTAATCTAATAGCCCTATCAAAATAAAAAAGACCCCCCAAAATAAAAAAAAACCCTAGCCTACAATAAACTACCAATGGCCCTTAAAAGGACCTTTTGTGGGGCATTGCCCTAAAGAAATCAGCTCTTTTACCTGTAAAAAAAAATACAAACACCCCCCAACAGTAAAACCCACCACCCACACAACCAAACCCCCCAAATAAAAACCTATTTAAAAAACGTAAGCTCCCCATTGCCCTGAAAAGGGCATTTGTATGGGCATTGCCCTTTAAAGGGCATTTAGCTCTTTTTCTGCCCAAAGTCCCTAACCTAAAATTAAAACCCACCCAATAAACCCTTAAAAAAACCTAACGCTAACCACCGACGATCCACTTACAGTTTTCGAAGACCGGACATCCATCCTCATCCAAGCAGCAGAAGTCCTCAGCGAAGTCGGCAGAAGTCTTCATCCAGACGACATCTTCTATCTTCATCCATCTGGCGCGGAGCGGGTCCATCTTCAAGACATCCTGCGAGGAGCAGCCTCTTCTTACGACGTCTCTTGAAGAATGAAGTTTCTCTTTAAATGACGTCATCCAAGATGGCGTCCCTTACATTCCGATTGGCTGATAGAATTCTAAAAAAAAAAATCCTATTGGCTGTTGCAATCAGCCAATAAGATTGAGCTTTCATCCTAGTGGCTGATCCAATCAGCCAATAGGATTGAGCTTGCATTCTATTGGCTATTCCAATCAGCCAATAGAATGCAAGCTCAATCCTATTGGCTGATTGGATCAGCCAATAGGATGAAAGCTCAATCCTATTGGCTGATTGCAACAGCCAATAGGATTTTTCCCCCTTAATTCCTATTGGCTGATAGAATTCTATCAGTCAATCGGAATGTAAGGGACGCCATCTTGGATGACGTCATTTAAAGGGAAACTTCATTCTTCAAGAGACATTGGCAGTTTAGTGTAGGCTAGGGTTTTTTTATTTTGGGGGGGCTTTTTTATTTTAATAGGGCTATCAGATTAGGTGTAATTAGTTTAAATATTTGATAATTTCTTTTTTATTTTGTGTAATTTAGTGTTTATTATATTTTGTAATTTATATAAATGTATTTTTTAAATTTAATTTATTTAATTTTAGTGTAATGGTAGGTTTTAGTGTAACACAGGTTAGGTTTTATTTTACAGGTAACTTTGTATTTATTTTAGCTAGGTAGTTAGTAAATAGTTAATAACTATTTAATAACTAATCTACCTAGTTAAAATAAATACAAACCTACCTGTGAAATAAAAATAAAACATAAGCAATATACAATATAACTATTAGTTATATTGTAGCTAGCTTAGGTTTTATTTTACAGGTAAGTATTTATTTAGTTTTAAATAGGAATAATTGAGGTATTAATTGTAATTTTTATTTGGAATTATTTTAATTATGTTAAAGTTAGTGGGGGTTAGGGTTACGTTAGAGTTAGGGTTAGACTTAGGGTTAGGTTTAGGGGTTAATAACTTAAGTATAGTGGCGGCGACATTGGGGGCAGCAGATCAGGGTAATGTAGGTTGCGGCGATGTTAGGGACAGCAGATTAGGGGTTAATAAGTGTATGTAGGTGGCGACAACGACATTGGGGGCAGCAGATTAGGGGTTAATATTTAACTAGTGTTTGCGATGCGGGAGTACGGCGGTTTAGGGGTTAATATGTTTATTATAGTGGTGGCGATGTCCGGAGCGACAGATTAGGGGTTAATAATTTTCTTTTAGTGTTTGTGATGCGGGAGGGCCTCGGTTTAGGGGTTAATAGGTAGTTTATGGGTGTTAGTGTACTTTGTAACACTTTAGTTATGAGTTTTATGGCACAGCTTTGTAACGTAAAACCCATAACTACTGACTTTAGATGGCGGTACAGATCTTGTACCGCTCACTTTAGATGGCGGTACAGCAAAATGGCAGAACTGTGGGCATTTAGCTGACCCACATTTTGGTATACCTTGAATACACTAAAGTGAATGTGTGATCTATGTGAACAAAAACGTTTTTGTATTTATGTAGCCATTATGTATGCTATACCAAATATATATATATATGCATACCTCACAAATAGAACCACCGTCTCAACAGATAACACAAAACCCAAGTGTTTTATGTGTACACATTACAGTGCTCTTTAGTGTTACAGGAATTGGATGTTTTATGTTTTATTCAAGGTAAATATATGAACCTTGAAGATATTAAATGGAACTATTTGAATCTTACTCGACCGTCAGAGTTCAAAAAGCGTATCTCTTTCAAAATGTTAAAGTGAATGTCAATTTTGATGCTAAAGTGCCTGGTTTTTAAAAATTCGATTAAAAACAGGGGCACTTTAATTCATCAAAATTCACATTTCACTCCTGTTGAGAAAAAAAACTTACCTTTTAATCTTCACAGCAGCTCCAGCTTCCTCCAGTTGTTGCAAGCCATTTCTGACGTCACAAATGATGGATAGGTCATCCTCCAATCACAGGTTCCCCCCCAGGGGAATCAGTGTCTGATTCAACGCTGTGATTGGAGGAAGCCGGATTCCTCATTTTAGACCCAGGAAGAGGCTTTGCGACGGGCGGAGGAAGCTGGAGCTGCTGTGAAGATTAAAAGGTAAGTTTTTTTTCTCAACAGGAGTGAAATGTAAATTTTGATGAATTAAAGTGCCCCTGTTTTTAATCAAATTTTTTTAAAAATGGGCACTTTAGCATCAAAATTGACATTCACTTTTGGTGAATATTTGGTGGTCAAAACAATAGAAATATTTAAAAATTATTCAGTGTAAAATTGGAAAAGTGTGCCTTATCCCCAATAACTTATCATATCATAATGGGAATTGAGGCCCTTGGGTAATCTTGTCTCTAGCTGGAAAATCCAAAATATTTCCCTCTTTGCTAGAATATGGTCCAAGTTACCCCCTCTCAGGGGCAGCACCACTTTTTCAATGCACACCATCTGAAGGTGTTTAAGTTGCCATTATGTTTGCCCGAAAAGTGCTGAACCAGAGGGGTGGAAGCTTTACCAATGTTGATGGTGGGCTATAACAGTGTTGGTTATGCAAAACTGGGGAATGGGTAATAAAGGGATTATCTTTCATTTTAAACAACAAATTTGGGTGTTGACTGTCCCTTTAATACTCCTCCTGGCAGACCCATAATGGGCCAGATTCCAAGTGGAGCACTATCGTTAGCGCTAGGAGCGTAAACGTGATCGTGAGATTGCGGTGTTCTTTACTCTCAAATCCATATTATAAGTGGAGCTGTTATAAGTGGTGTAGAGCGCTGATATGCACTCGTATTATAAGTTGAAAGTAAATGTGATTGTGTGATCCGAACTTTGTCTAGATGAAACAGTTGAAAGAGTTTGTCCGGATGAAACAGTTGCACTAAATTACACTACAAACCCCTAAACTGCCACCCTCCACATTGCAAACTACCGATTACACTATTAACCCCTAAACCACCAGCCCCACACCGCAAAGTAAAACACTACACTATTAACCCCTAAACCACCAGCACCAGCCCCCCAATGCAAGATAACCCACTATCTTAACATCCCCTAAGTTAAACCAAAATAAACTAACCCTACCTTTAACAAAAAAAACCCTTTTCTTTTAAAAGGTAAGTTGTTGTCTTGTTTGTTTTTTGTTTTTTTAAATAATGAAACTGCAGAACCCAAGAGTGCTGTACTAAACTAAAATCCTACAAGACCGTTTTGGACATGATTACAGAATCAAACATTATGGGCCAGATTACAAGTAGAGCAGTATTTAACGCTTCCGCTCGTGAGCTAACTCCGCTAGAAGTAAGATTTTTGTGTGCGTTGGGTAGCACTCGTATTACAAGTTGAAAGTAAACTGTTTTCACACGAGTGCTAACCTAATGCGCATAAAAAGACGAACTTAGGATATCGCACACCCGTTAACATATTCCCCCATAGAAGTCAATAGAGAAAAAAAATTGGGGGAAAAAAACCTACCCTACTCCCACGCAAACACAATCACATATTCTCAAGTGAGCTAACCCGACATGAACATATGAATATTTCCCATTCCAATATTCTTCACATAGCAGAATGTATATTCCATTTATTCATAAATACATATTTCTAAATATATGATGATATTTAGGAATATCTATTTAACAATGCATAGAACATATTCTGCTATGTGAAGATCATTGAAGTGTGAAATATCTCACTGTAAATACACAATATAACACATATTATTGCATAATATGCTTTTTCATGTTTTCATCTACTTGACTGCAAAGGGCTCCAATCTACTTCTATATATGTCTAAATACACATATACCCATACATATACATCTTTAGACATTTACTGGACTAGTAGATAAAGCATACTAAAAAGGATACATACGTATGTACCGCACTCTTGGGTTCTGCAGTTTCAATAGTATTATAGCCTTTAAACATGACTAGCGATAATACCCTTACTTCAAGCATGAATAAAAGTCTAGAGCAAATAATATTATTATTTCACTTTTATTCGAGATCACATTATTACTTCTTTCACTTTTTCTCAAATTAGAAATCTTAACTGCATTTATTATTCACAGCTTTATTTTTCCAAACTTTTTAAATTTTCATCAAAATATTTTTCTTTCATTGTGTCAGCATAAATTGACATAATAAAGAAAAAGATTTTGATAAAAAAAATTAAAAAATGTAGAAATATAAAACTGTGAATAATAAATGCAGTTAAGATCTCTAAATTGAGAAAAAGTGAAAGAAATAAGTGAAGTTAATTTGTTACTGAGTTGGGTGATAGGCTAACCTGAACAAAAAGGTCTTTAGGGAGCGTTTAAAGGAGGACAGGTTAGGGGAAAGTCTGAAAGCTCGAGGAAGTGCATTCCAGAGAGTTGGTGCCGCACGAGAGAAGTCCTGTAGTCTAGTATGGGAGGAGGTGATGGTAGAGGATGCAAGGAGCAGGTCATTGTTGGATCTTAGGGGGTGGACTGGAGTATATTTGTTGATGAGTGAGGACAGGTGGGGGGGCTGCGTTGGTAAGGGCTTTGTACGTCAGGGTGAGAATTTTGAATTTAACTCTGCTGTGAATGGGGAGCCAGTAAAGGGACTCAGAGAGAGGTGCAGCAGAAACAGAGCGTCAGGAGAGGTGGATTAGCCTGGCAGAGGCATTTAGGATAGATTGAAGGGGGGAGAGGTGGGAGAGAGGGAGGCCAGTTAGTAGGTTATTACAGTAGTCAAGTCAGGAAATTACCAGGGAGTGGATTAGCTGTTTAGTAGTTTCAGTGCTCAGAAACTGACACATTTTGGAGATATTGCGTAGGTGGTTGCGGCAGGATGAAGGGAGCAATTGGATGTGGGGAATGAAGGACAGATTTGAGTTAGACATGTGCGTCGCTAAAAAAATAAATAATTTTGTTTTGGCAAATTAGTTTAGTTAAGTTTTAAAAAAAAAAAATTGTTTCGGCAAATTAGTTAAGTTAATCGTTTTTTTGGATACATTCGTTTTTTTGGATCCATTCTTTATCCATATGCATTATTCTATTCTGAAGTTTAGAATAGAATAATGCATATGAATAAAGAAAGGATCCAAAAAAATGAAAGGATCCGAAAAACCAATTTAATTCAACATAACTAATTTGCCGGCGATTGCCAAAACAAAATTATCTAAAACCGCCGCCACCACCTACATCACTAACACTACCTAAACCTATTAACCCCTAAACCGCACCCCCCACATCATGACACTAACTAAATCACTAATAAAGCTATTAACACCTAAACCGCCGTTCCGTGACATTGCTGACACTAACTAAACCTATTAACCCCTATAAGGCATCCCCCCACATCGCTAACACTACCTAAACCTATTAACCCCTAAACCGCAACCCCCACACACATCGCCAACACTAACTAAACTTAATAACTCCTAAACCGCAGTTCCCAGACATTGCCAAAATGAAATAATCCTATTAACCCCCAAACTGCAGTTCCCCGACATTGCCGAAACTAAATAAACCTATTAACCCCCAAACCGCAGTTCCCAAACATCGCCAACACTAACTAAACCTATTCACCCCTAAACCACTGTTCCCAAACATCGCCAACTCTAACTAAACCTATTCACCCCTAAACCACTGTTCCCAAACATCGCCAACTCTAACTAAACCTATTAACCCCTAAACCAAAAGTTCCCCGACATCGCCGACACTAACTAAACCAATTAACACCAAAACTGCCGGCCCCCACATCGCAACAACCTAAATTAAAATATATTAACCCCTAAACCTAACACCCCCCAACTTTAACATAATTAAAATAGACCTAAATTAAAGTTACAATTATTAACTATCTATTTAAAAATAAAGACAAACTTACCTGTGAAATACCTGTGAAATAAAGATAAAACATAAGCTAGCTACAATATAACTATTTACTAACTACCTAGTTAAAATAAATACAAACTTACCTGTGAAATAAAAATAAAACCTACGCTTACACTAATAAAACCTAACATTACTAAGAATAAAAAACCTAACATTACTAAGAATAAAAAAACTAACATTACTTAATATAAAAAAATCTAAGATTACTAAAAAAAATAAAACTACAATTACAAAAAATAATAAACACTAAAATTACAAAAAATAAAAAAACTTCCAGTACAAAAAATAACAAATGAAATTATCCAAAACATTAAAAATGATTCCTATTCTAATACCCCGTTTTTTGTTTTTTTTTAAAAACCCTCCAAAGTAAAAAAAAAACCTAATCTATAATAAACTACATTTTGTAGGCCCTTAAAAGGACCTTTTGTAGGGCATTGTCCTAAAGTTAACAGCTCTTTTGCAAAAAAAGAAAAACAAATATTATAACCCCCCCACCCACAAAATTAAAAAAAACGTTACTAAAAAAAACGAATCTACCCATTGCCCTGAAAAGGGCATTCAGCTCTTTTTCGGCCCAAAGCCCTAATCTAAAAAAAAAACAACACCCCAAAAAACCCCCAAAAAACCCCACTAAACCCAAAATCAGTACTCACAGTTGCTGAAGTTCGGCGAAAGATCTTCATCCCAGCAGCGAAGCATCTTCATCCAGGCGGCTCCATCTTCATCCATTGCGGGACCGGCATCTTCTTCATCCCTGTGGAGGCGGAGTGGTCGATTGGCGGAGGTCCATCGGTCTGACGTGGAGGTCCTCTTCATGCGATCGCCGGCCGGACACTGAGGATTTTATATTGGGGTACTGTTGCATTCCTGTTGGCTGAAAAATTTAAATCAGCCAATAGGAATTAGAGCTACTTAAATCCTATTGGTGGTTCAAATCAATTATAGGAATAATTTTTATTATTTTGCATAATTTTGTTTGTTATTTTTTGTAATGGTAGTTTTTTTTATTTTTTGTAATTTTAGTGTTTATTATTTTTGTAATTGTAGTTTTATTTTTTTTTTAATGTTAGGTTTTTCATTTTTGTAATTTTAGGTTTTAGTGTAAGCTTTAACTAGCTAGTTAGTAAATAGTTATATTGTAGCTAGCTTAGGTTTTATTTTATTTCACAGGTAAGTTTGTGTTTATTTTTAAATAGGTAGTTAGTTAATAATTGTAACTTTAATTTAGGTCTATTTTAATTATGTTAAAGTTAGGGGGTGTTAGGTTTACGAGATAATATAGTTTAATTTAGGTTGTTGCGATGTGGGGGCCGGCAGTTTAGGGGTTAATAGGTTTAGTTAGTGTCTGCGATGTTTGGGAACTGCGGTTTAGGGGTTAATAGGTTTAGTTAGTGTCTGCGATGTTTGGGAACTGCGGTTTAGGGGTTAATAGGTTTAGTTAGTGTCGGTGATGTTTGGGAACTGCGGTTTAGGGGTTAATAGGTTTAGTTAGTGTCTGCGATGTTTGGGAACTGCGGTTTAGGGGTTAATAGGTTTAGTTAGTGTCGGTGATGTTTGGGAACTGCGTTTTAAGGGTTAATAGGTTTAGTTTGTGTTTGGAGATGTCGGGGAACTGCGGTTCAGGGGTTAATAGGTTTAGTTCGTTTTGGTGATGTTTGGGAACTGCGGTTTAGGGTTAATAGGTTTAGTTAGCGTTGGCAATGTTTGGGAATGGTGGTTTCGAGGTTAATAGGTTTAGTTCTTGTCAGCGATGTTTGGGAACTGTGGTTTAGGGGTTAATAGTAGACATGTGCGTTTCGTTTTGTTCCGAAACGAAATTCGGACAAATTTGTCACATTTAGGGCTTCGAATCGATTCGAATTTCCGAATTACCCTAGCAGCAAAACTAAACTAATCCAAATGCGTTTGTAACTAATAAATCTGAATTAGTTCGGACTTATTTGTTACATACGAATGGCCATGGACTAATCACAATAACACTAGTATTGTGTTAGCTAACCAAGGTAGTTAGGCAAACAAGGTTTTGGGGTAACCAAGGGGAAATATATTTATTTTATACTTTTAAGTTAAACCTTTTATTAAGAATGTGTGAGAATCTCATTCAGTGTACAGCTTGCCACATGTTTGCATCACTGGAGCAGCCGCTTCTGGGATTATATGTTTGTGGCAAGTGCGAGCATATTGTCTCTTTAGAAACTCGTATTGGGGATCTGGAGGAACGAATTGCAACACTACATGAAATTCAGACACTTGAAAGGGAAATGGATAGGACTGAGCTGGTTGTTAATGGTTCCAGCAGTGGGAATGGGGAGGATTCAGATGAGGAGACTCCAGGATGTAGCTGGGTCACAGTTAGAGGGCGAAGTAAGCGGAAGAGACAGGCCAGTTCTGAGCTGGTACACCCCAATAGATTTGCAAGATTAAGTGAAGATGTTGGGGATATCAGTTCAGGGGTGGCAGTGTCAGAGAGGGCCGTGTTGCCTAGTATAGTGAACAGTCCTTTAGCTGTGGAAGAGGAGCATACTATGGTGGGCAGTCCTTCAGTCATGGAAGAGGGGCATACAAGTCAGGGCCAGAGGCAGATGTTGGTGGTAGGAGACTCTATTATAAGGAAGGTTGATAGGGTAATTTGTCATCCAGACCCTTTACATAGAACAGTTTGCTGTCTTCCAGGGGCTCGTGTTAGGCATATTGTGGAGCGTATTGATAGATTGTTAGAGGGATGCGGGTCTGATCCTGCAGTCATGGTGCATATTGGTACTAATGAAGAAATCAGTGGGAGATGGAGAGTCCTAAAAAATGACTTCAGGGAGTTAGGTAGCAAGCTTAAAGCAAGGACATCCAAAGTAATATTTTCTGAGATATTACCAGTGCCGTGTGTTAACTCAGTAAGGCAGAAGGAGCTAAGGTCTGTTAATTCATGGCTAAAAACATGGTGTAAAAATGAGGGGTTTGACTTTTTAGAACACTGGGCTGATTTTTCACTAGGGTACAAATTGTACAGTAAGGATGGATTGCACCTGAATGACATGGGTGCAGGTGTGTTGGGGGAAAGGATGGTAGCACGTTTAGAGAACCTTTTAAACTAGGCAAAGGGGGGGAGGGTCAATTTGAACAAAATAGAACAGAGAGATCAGTGTCTGAATATGTCACTCCATTAATATCTCAAGGAAGGGATGACTTAAGAAATGTCACATTAGAAAGTATAGAGGAAAGTACACCAAGTAGCAGCAGAAAGCACATGAAAATTAAATGTATGACAACAAATGCAAGAAGCATGACAGGTAAAATGGGGGAGCTGACGCTCTTAGTTGCAGAAGAGGACTATGATGTTATCAGTATAACTGAAACTTGGTGGGATGATTCACATGACTGGGCAGTTAACTTAGAGGGGTATACATTATTTAGGAGGGACAGGAATAATAAAAGGGGTGGAGGAATCTGCATGTATATTAAACCTGACCTTAAACCTACAATAAGGGAAGATATTTATGATACAAGTGACAATGTAGAGACCCTGTGGGTTGAAATAAAGAGTGGGGGGAAAAATCCTAAAAAAATATTACTAGGAACATGCTACAAGCCTCCCAACATTAGTGACCCAGAGGAAACTCAACTACTTATCCAAATAGGTAAGGCTGCTAATAACAGTGCTGTAATTATGGGAGATTTTAACTACTCTGATATAAACTGGGCCAATGAAACTAGTAATTCAGCTAAGGGGGATAGATTTTTAAATGTTCTCAGGGATAACTTCTTGTCACAATTAATAGAGGAGCCAACTAGGAGTAAAGCTATATTGGATTTAGTGCTATCAAACAATACAGATATAATATCAAACATAGAAGTTAAAGAACATTTGGGTAACAGTGATCATAACATGGTCACATTTGAAATCTCTTTTCATATGCAGTGTTTTAAAGGCTTAACTAAGACTTTTAATTTCAAGAAAGCAAAATTCAACGATTTAAGGAAACCATTAAATAATATAAATTGGGACAATGTATTTTCTAATAAAAATACAGAGGATAAATGGATAATATTTAAAAATTTGTTAAATAAATATACATATCAATACATACCATATGGTTATAAAAATAAAAATAAAAAAAATAAGCCGTTATGGCTAAATAAAAATGTGTTAAAAGAAATTAGGAAAAAACGTAGGGCATTTAAATTATTAAAAGAAAATAGTACAGACTCAGCATACAATATTTATAAGGAATGTAACAAAGCATGCAAAAAAGCAATCAAATTAGCCAAAATTGAAAATGAAAAATTAATTGCCAAGGATTCTAAGTCTAACCCTAAAAGGTTCTTTAAGTACATAAATAGCAAAAAATCTAAGAAGGATAATATAGGTACATTAAAATGTGTGGAGGGTAGCATGATAAATAATGACAGGGAAAAGGCTGAGGTACTAAACCAGTTTTTTTCTTCAGTATACACAAGAGAGGAACCATTGAATGATACTTTGGAACAGAATAGAACATGCCAGTCCATACCACTAACTGGGTTTTGTTTAGAGGATATCAGGAAAAAACTAAAAAATATTAAGGTAAATAAAAGGCCCAGATGGAATACACCCAAGGGTGTTAAGTGAACTTAGCACTGTTATAGACAAACCTTTACTCTTAATTTTTGAAGACTCATTATCCTCAGGCATGGTACCCCAGGATTGGCGTAAAGCTGATGTGGTGCCACTCTTCAAAAAGGGAAGCAGGGATGATCCAGGAAGCTATAGACCAGTTAGTCTGACATCAATAGTGGGGAAGATATTTGAAGGGATTATAAGGGATTATATTGATGAGCATATTCGTGTAAACAAGATTATGAGTTCTAATCAGCATGGCTTTAGGAGAAATAGATCATGTCAAACTAATCTAATTAGATTCTACGAGGAAGTAAGTAAAAATATAGATAAAGGGGAATCAGTTGATGTGATATACTTAGATTTTGCAAAGGCATTTGGTACAGTGCCACATGAGAGATTAATGCACAAAATTAAGGGACTGGGAATAGCTGAAAATGTTAGCTCATGGATAAATAACTGGATAAAAGATAGGGAGCAAAGAGTAGCAGTAAATGGATCATACTCAGATTGGACAAAGGTAATCAGTGGTGTCCCCCAGGGATCAGTACTGGGCCCTGTTCTTTTTAATATTTTTATAAATGACTTGGAGCAAGGATTAAATAGCGACATCTCTATTTTTGCAGATGATACTAAGTTAAGTAAGGTCATTAGGTCAGAGCAGGATGAACTCTCTTTGCAAAGGGATTTGCTAAAATTAGAACTATGGGCAAGTGAATGGAAAATGAGATTTAATACGGAAAAATGTAAGGTTCTACATTTTGGAAGTAAAAATAAGCAGGCTATGTATTTTTTAAATGGGACAAGACTTAGCCAAACACAGGAGGAAAGGGATTTGGGAGTAGTAATAGATAACAAGCTAAAGATGAGTGCACAATGCAGGACAGCGGCTTCAAAGGCTAATAAGATACTAGCATGTATTAAAAGAGGCATTGATTCAAGGGAGGAAAGCATAATTCTTTCATTATATAAAGCCCTGGTAAGACCTCACCTTGAGTTTGGAGTGCAGTTCTGGGGACCGATTGCTAAAAAAGATATTGCAGAACTAGAAAAAGTTCAGAGAAGGGCCACAAAGCTAATAAGGGGATTAGAGAAATTAACCTATGAGGAGAGGCTAGCCAAACTGGGTCTGTTCTCTTTAGAAAAAAGGCGCTTGAGAGGTGACATGATTACTTTATATAAATATATTCAAGGCCCATATACAGAGATGGCAGAAGCTCTTTTTATTCCAAGAAAATTGGTTCTGACAAGAGGTCATAATTTAAGGTTGGAGGAAAGGAGATTTAATCTCCTGCAACGGAAACGTTTTTTCACTGTAAGAGCAATAAAATTGTGGAACTCATTACCAAAGGAGGTAGTGAATGCCAATACCATAGATACATTTAAAAATAGTCTGGATAAATTTCTGTATATAAACAAAATTCATGGATATGATTGCTAGTATTAAATGGGTCACATTTTAATGGGGTTATTTAAGCTTAACTGGAGCTTTTTGTAAGTATTTTAGATTTGTATAGGTTGAACTCGATGGACTTCAGTCTTTTTTCAACCTTATCTACTATGTTACTATGTTACTATGTACAGTATATTAGGTTATATCATTCCGCTAGCTCTGTGCAGGGCACATTATGTAGCTGGTATCTGTGAGGTTGGTACTTAGGTGGGATGTGCTGTGTATTACATTAGTATTATGTACTGTATATTAGATTATATACCTCTGCTAGCTCTGTGCATACTGTGTAGCTGATACCTGTGAGGTTGGTACTTATGTTGATTCATATGGGTTACACCTAATATACAGTACATAATACTAGTCTAATACACAGCACATCCCACCTAAGACATACCGAACTTCCAAATTTACGAGTCGAATCCGAACCGAATACATCCGAATTTATTCAAATCCGAATGAATCTGAAACAAATATATTAGAATGTATCCAAATTCGAATCGATCTGAAAAAGAAATTAGAAAAAAACTAAACAAATTTTCCCGCCGCGCACAAGTCTAGTTAATAGGTTTAGTTAGTGTCGGTGATGTCGGGGAACTGCGGTTTAGGGGTTAATAGCTTTATTTAGTGATTTACTTAGTGTTAGCGATGTTAGGGAACTGCAGTTTAGGGGTTAATAGCTTTATTTAGTGATTTAGTTGGTGTCGGCGATGTCTGGGAACTGCGGTTTAGATTAGAACAATGAAAAATTTTGAATATGAATAATGAATCCGAAAATTCAGAAACTGATTTACTAATTTTCATAATTTTTTTGTGATTTTCCGATTCAGAAAATCGGATACATTAGATACTCTGAATCAGTCAAAATTCGTCCGAAAACTTAATTCGGCCGAAACGAAATGTACATGTCTAATTTGAGTCAAGTGTGACTCCAAGGCAGTGGACTTAAGGTGATGGGGAGATAGTGGTGCCGCCAACAGTGATAGAAAAATTAGAAACTGGAGTAGAGTTAGCAGGGGGGATTAGAAGTAGTTCGGTCTTGGACATGTTTATTTTTATGTGGTGAGAGGCCATCCAGGAGGAAATGCCAGATAAGCAGTCACTGACGTGTGCAGGGGTAGATAGGTAGATCTGGGTATCATCGGCATAGAGGTAATAGTTGAAGCCATAGTTGTTGATAAGTTTACCCAGTGAAGAAGTGTAAACAGAGAAGAGTAGAAGACCCAGGGCCTTGAGGTACTCCAACAGACAGAGGCAATAGAGAGGAGGATGTACACAAAGTGGGAAGGGAGGAGGGGACAAGAAGGGGTTTAATTAGCACTCATTCCCATAGAACAGTAAAGTTGTAGAATAAATTCTACTAAATAAATGAGAGTTATTGCTTAAAAACTAATTTATTAGCATCATGTTAAAATAAGGTATATGATAAATATTACATAACCAAATGTGGAAAATACTTATTAACCTTATAAATACCCAAAAAACACACCACAATCCTACTGATGAGTATAAATTATAGCACACACTGCAGAGCCACCCCCCTGTATTCCTGGCCGATAACGGGAAATGTCGGCTTCAGGTGCTAGGGATGGTCTCTGCTGTGTTAAACAACTACTCGAAAAAAGGACTCTGTCAGCAGGAAAGAACTTTAAAATTACATAAACGCGTTTTGGCCATTGTTGTGCGGCCTTTCTCAATATGATAAAGTATACTGACAAGCCGAGTGCCGCAACTAACCACCTTATATACCCAACAGGCTCCTATAATGACCAATCGCATGTAGCTTCATCAACACACACCTTTAAGAACCAATAGATACTGGTCTATGTAAACGTCATACGTTACTTCTGATTGGCTAACAGACTTTTTAGTTTGTCCAATAGTTCTTTGTTTACATTCGCAAGTCACATATGCTGTTCAATAAAATTCTCATTGACAGCTCAGGGAGGTTTATATATTTATGCGCAAATATCACATAGAGAAACTATTAGTAATGTAAGGTGATTGCGGCTAAAATATTCAAAAGTGCACCATATTCCCTTGAGAACTGCTGTTAAGTTATGTGAGCTACATAGTAACAATAGATGTGTGCAAAAAAGTTACCTTCTAGCACATAACAAAAAATAATATTAGCTGAAGGGACAGATTTAAAAACAAAAAACACTTATAGTGAGGATCGCTAATTGCTTACAATAGGTAAAAAAAGCATTAGTATTCTTAAAAAGGATTATATTCAAACTAAACCCATTAATTCATTTCAACTGTAATATACAAATTCAATTCTCCTATTATAATTCTCTCACATTATATGTAGGACACCATGCAAGAGCTAAATAGAGAAAGGGTCCAATGTTAGCTTGTATATAGTATATCCATAGTGAATTCATGGGATATGTAGCCTAATCTTATTAGACATTTGCAAAATGCCATGTACCTTTTGATCAGCTCTGCATTTTCTGCAGGCATTATTGACAAGAAAGAATTTAAGTTCCTAGAAGTTAAACAACCTAAAGTGGCGACTCTATATTTGCTACCTAAGATCCACAAAAATCAAATGTGCCCTCCTGGGAGGCCCATTGTCTCAGGCATTGGGTCGCTGACAGAAAAGGCGAACATATATATTGACACCAGACTTCGCTATATTGTAGACTCTTTACCATCTCACAGAAAAGACAAAAGACGTTCTTAATAAGATACAAAAACTTACCTTAACCCCAGACTCAATACTGGTTACTTGTGATGTCGAGTCCCTATATACCAGTATTGAGGGACACTGGGGATGTAAAGCAGTGTCTTATTTTTTACAGAAAAATAAATCTATGTCCAATGAAATTAAAGAATTTCTTATAAATCTGTTTAAATTCATTTTAGGACATAATTATTTTGTATTTGATGGTAGATTCTACCTGCAAACATGTGGAACAGCGATGGGGACATCTTGCGCCCCAACTTACGCAAATATATACCTGGGCTGGTGGGAAGACAATGTTGTGTTCCATAATACCTTTGAACAATATACTCAATACATCACCCACTGGTCTAAGTATATTGATGATATTTTCTTTGTGTGGGGTGGTCCTAAAGAAACATTAGTGGAGTTTATTACACAACTTAATACAAATCCCTTTGGTCTATATTAGACAATGGTCTCAGATGATTCACAGATAGAATTTCTTGATTTAACAATAAAGAAAGTTAATAATCATCTAGAAAGAGACACCTATAGGAAGCCTACGGCTACCAATAACATTCTATGTGCAGATAGCCATCATCATCCCAACACCATTAAAAGTCTCCCTATAGGTGAGTACCTGAGAATTCGTAGAAACAGTACAACTTTAGAGTCTTTTAAATCAGCAGCACTGGAACTTAAGGATAGACTCTTGCTAAGGAGCTACTCTAGAAAGTCCCTAGCAAAAGCTTACAATAAGGCTTGAAATAGAAATAGAGTTGAGCTTTTAACTCCTAAACCTGTTGAAAACTCCAATCCTCTCTGCTTCATTTCTATATTTACTAATCAGAGCAACCAGATATCCAAGATTTTGAAAACACACTGGCATGTTTTACAGGCTGACGAACAACTTCAGTCAGTTATTCCGGACAAACCACTATTTACATACAGGAGAGCCAATAACCTTAATGACTGCCTTACATCCAGTCATTTTGATCGAAATGCCAAGAAATCACCTCTTTACAAAGGTTCAATAGCATGTGGCCACTGTAAGGTCTGTCCACATATGGTCAAGAAAAAGACCATGATGGGCAGGTTCCAAAACAAATGGAATATTAATAATCACATTACATGTAAAACAACTAATGTAATTTACTGTTTTTCATGCAGCTGTGATTTAATATATGTGGGCATGACAACTAGATGCCTGGGTAGACGAATGACTGAACATCTAAGCAATATCAGAAATGCTGCTAAAGATGTTGAGAAAGGCAAACAAATCACCAGTGTGGCTAAACATTTCCTACAACATCATAGTGGTATTAATACTGGTGAGTTCAGATGCTGGGGATTGGAAACCCTATGAACAGGAATAAGATGAGGAGGGGATGGTGGAACAGGTTCTGCTAAAAAAGGAAGCCAGATGGATATTTAAATTGAATTCCGTTATGCCTCATGGCATGAATGAGAATAACAATTTTTTTATTTTTTATAAGACTATATTAAGGGATGTAGTTGTGTATAATGATGTGTAGTACACAACTAACCTCACATTGATTTACAGTATATGTCTTATTAACCCCTTTTATTCAAATGTGCACCCCGAATCAGTGAGGATAATATACTATGCTTACATATTTAGGATTTCATGAATTATGGCATTACATTTAGGATTATTTGATAGACACACTGGGGCATATCTATCAAGCTCCGAAAGGAGCTTGACGGCCCGTGTTTCTGGCGAGTCTTCAGACTCGCCAGAGACAGCAGTTATGAAGCAGCGGTCACAAAGACCGCTGCTACATAACCCTGTCCGCCTGCTCTGAGCAGGCGCACAGGAATCGCAACAATTCAACCCGATCGAGTACGATCGGGTTGATTGACACCTCCCTGCTGGCGGCCGATTGGCCGCAAGTCAGCAGGGGGCGGCGTTGCACCAGCAGCTCTTGCTCTCCGCATTCAGCGATGTCTTGTGGACCTGATCCGCACTGTCGGATCAGGTCCGCAAGACATATCTTAAATATGCCTCACTGTATCAATTGAAATAATAGGACTAATCTCACCATTAACTTCAGTGTTATATGTATTTAGGTATGGGGGTTATTATGAAATTGGCAGACACCAGTGTATATTGGGAATGTATGTTATGTACATGATCCTCACTTTATAAGTGGTTTTTGTTTTAAAACCTGTCCCTTCAGCCAATATAATTTTTTGTTATGTGCTAGAAGGTAACTTTTTTGCACACATCTATTGTTACTATGTAGCTCACATAACTTAACAGCAGGTCTCAAGGGAATATGCACTTTTGAATATTTTAGCCGCAATCACCTTATATTACTAATAGTTTCTCTATGTGATATTCGCACATAAATATATAAACCTCCCTGAGCTGTCAATGAGAATTTTATTGAACATCATACATGATTTGCGAATGTAAACAAAGAACTATTGGACAAACTAAAAAGTCTGTTAGCCAATCGGAAGTAACGTATGACGTTTACATAGACCAGTATCTATTGGTTCTTAAAGGGGTGTGTTGTTGAAGCTACATGCGATTGGTCATTATAGGAGCCAGTTGGGTATATAAGGTGGTTAGTTGCGGCACTCGGCTTGTCAGTATACTTTATCATGTTGAGTAAGCCCGCAAAACAATACCCGAAACACGTTTATGTAATTTTAAAGTTCTTTCCTGCTGACAGTCCTTTTTCGAGTAGTTGTTTAACACAGCAGAGACCATCCCTGGGACCTGAAGCCGACGTTTCCCGTTATCGGCCAGGAATACAGGGGGTGGCTCTGCAGTGTGTGCTAGCATTTTTAATAAGTATCTTCCACATTTGGTTATGTAATATTTATCATATACCTTATTTTAACATGATGCTAATAAATATGTTTTAAGCAATAACTCTTTCATTCATTTAGTAGAATTTAGTCTACAACTTTACTGTTCCATGGGAATGAGTGCTAATTAAACCCCTTCTTGTCCTCTCCTCCCTTCCCACTTTGTGTACATTATATTTAAAAGGGGTAGCACCGAGGTTAGACTTACCTCTTATTCCCTGGTTTCACTCTATCATAGTGCCAATAATATTTCTTTAGTTCAATAGAGAGGAGGAGTCACCAGCAAAAGAGAAGGATCTGATAGAGAGATAAGAGTGAATCCAGGAGGGGATGGTCAACAGTGTCAAAGGAAGCATAGAGGTCAAGTAAGTAGCCATTGTTTTAGCAGAAAGGAGATTGTTAGTAACCTTGGTGAGGACAGTCTCAGTTGATTGTTGGGTTAGGCAATCGAAAACTAGTTTTCAAAGATTTTTTAAGTTAGCAGGAGCAGTGATATGGGGCTGTAGATTGCAGGAGAGTTAGGGTCAAGGGAGGGTTTTTTGAGGATGGGGTGACCTTTCCGTGTTTGAAGGAGGCAGGGAATGAACCGGTAGAAAGGGATACGTTGAATATGTGAGTAAGATCTGGAGTGAGGGTAACAGGCAGAGAAGGTATTAGATTTGAAGGAATAGGGTCAAGTTGGCAGGTAGTGAGGTGGACAATAGGGAACCCACTTCAGTGGTTGGGAGGAGGGTGCAGAGAGTGGCAGAGAGGGTGACAGGGAGCGAAGTTGGAAAATTGCAGACTTGTGGGATGTTGCTTTGGATGGTAAGTGTTTTATTAAAAAAGTAGTCAGCCAGGTCTTGAGCACTGAATGGAGATGAAGGGGGTGGTGCAGGCAGGTAGAGGAGAGATTTGAAAATGGAGAAGAGCCTTTTAGGGTTTGAGTAGTGAGTGGATACAAGATAAGAGAAGTAGGTTTGCTTAGCTAAGAGAAGGGCAGATGTGTAAGAATAAAGGATGAACTTACAGTGGATGAAATCAGGTTCAGAGCAGGATTTTTTCCTCCAGGCACGTTATATGTATACAACTTTTGTAAATTTAAGCATATCAATATTTTCACATGTATTTTATTTCACATCTTCTCATTTCTCAGTTTAAATAACTATCAGTTTCTTAGTATACCTTTATTAATTATTCTAAATATTACAGTCATTTAATCTGATATGGAATATTAACAATAATAACACATTTTCTCTCCTTTTTTGTAATTAAAAAATATCAATGCATTTGACAGATCCACTTTCCAATTTTCATGTTTTACTGTACGTTGTTTCTCTAGTCATACATAATGTTTTAGTGATTGACAGTTCCTAATATCCAATCCTGATATCCAATCACAGTTTGACAAATTTTAAGAACCCAGGTATGGGCTATAAAAGCTGCACGGAGTGGAAGCTTGTCGCCTTTGGGCAAAACATGTCAAGGGGTGGAGAGAGATAATGGGAGTTTTTCTTTTCAATTTAAATAAGTTGTGGTACAAACGGTTTTAACTAACCACACACAGTAACTTTTTCACTTCCCCTGTTAATATAATAATGTGAATGCTATATAATTGCTACAAGCTTATAATGGCTTTATTTATACTTATTTGAGGATTAGTATTTACTTTTAACCCTGTATGAATGATAGAGATGTTCTGAATAGTTAGGACTTCCCTTATATTATAACTAAAATTTCATTTCAGGGTTTTATCATCATCATTATTTCCTCTGAGAATTTTCTTTATAAATTGTAGCAATAAAATGTTGATACCAGTATTACTATATAACATAAACAATTTCAAGCTTTCCATTTGAAGCTCTTACCAGGGAAATGTGTTTGATCTTATATTATCTGCTGATTTTGATATCAGTTGCATACAAACAGGATTAGGGGATAACTCGTGTCAACTTCACACAAATATGCATTTATTTAAGTAACAAACAAGACTCCAGTGATTTTAAAGAATTTCATTATAGTATTTCACACATTTTTTTCCATTGGTAAATTATGTAGTTTATCAATAATTTGTTGCAGCAGAGTGCTAATATGTATACTCTTTCCATTCAGTGGTCTTCATTGTTTTCTAGTTTTAGTTTGTATACAGCAGCTATTCTCCACAATTAATAAAGAATATGAGGTCGCTGCTCCATAACCCTCTGAGCAGGCGGACAGAGATCGCCACAATTCAACCCGATCGAGTATGATCGGGTTGATTGACACCCCCCTGCTGGCGGCCGATTGGCCGCGAATCTGCAGGGGGCGGCATTGCAGCAGCAGCTCACAAGAGCTGCTGGTGCAATTCTGAATACGGAGAGCGTATTTCTCTCCGCATTCAGCAAGGTCCGTCAGACCTTTAATAAATAGGCTTCTATAAGTAAATACACAGTGGTAACAAGATTACAACCAATTAAAATTAGTGTCATTGATTTTCTGTTTTTGTTACAATTTTCAGATGTATTTTACAGTAAAAGGAAGCACAATAAATAATGAATGTACAGCATAGTGCAATAATTTCTTGCGAGTGGAGGAACTCGCTGTTCTTCTTCGAGAACTTTCAGTGGCTCCTTTAGATTCATACTCTCCTGGTAATAGTTACAGAACTCCAGCTGAAGATTACGACTGAAGTCACGTGACCGGCTGTAGCTTGTGAAGAACGCTACACTCCAAATTTTCCTGTGTGACCATTGGATCTGGAGCTGTTTGCTATGGTGCTGTAAGCAGGAAGGAGATAGTGGAGAACCAGTCTGAGGGCGCCTCTAGGATCTGTTTAACTCCTGGGAGAGCCGGTGGGATACATTAATGACGGCATAGCCCGGGTAAAGTCTCATCATTCTTTTGTGAGTGTAAGATCTCACAGAATAATAGAAAATTGCTTTTTTACAGTTTGTTGTGTGCAGAGACTTAGGGGTTCAACTTGTCTTCTTGTATTAGTTTTCCTCCATACCCCTGGAATTAGTCTCTACGTCTATGTGATATATGTTCCGGTTGTATGAATGAGCCACTGATACTATTTATCTCACTTTTGTGTCTATGTCTACATGGAGGTGCAAATAAAAAAGGAGTTATTTTCGCTCAAAACCACTGATGACTGGGATCTAGAGAAATTGCACATTGAGGACCTGTTTAATGCCGATTCAGACAAAGACAATGTTAAACTTACTGACCTATTTATGACTATAGAAAACATTAAAATCAAGGAACAGAGGCGACGGCTAGGTAATTAGCTTTTTGAAAAATATATTAACAGGTGGATGATACCTGCATCTACAAAAATTCCACACATTCAAAGTTGAAGACAAGGGGGCCTATTTATCAATGTCTGGTGGACATGATACGCTGTAGCGTATCATGTGTGCCAGACCTCACTGAATGCCGACCGCATACACTGTCAGCAATTAACATTGCACAAGCAAAAATTGGAAAAAGAAATCAGTCACATTTAGTGATGTAGAAACAGATGATGATGGGTCCTCCTCAGGCAAAGATTTGCTAACATCAGATGAATTTGTGCAGTCACAAACTGAGATTGAGGTAGTACCTAGCAGACAAGCCCAGAAAGATAGGGAAGTTAGGGTAAGTTAAACACAGCTGTCTGATTTTGGTGCTAGGCCCAAATAAAGAAGGGCATTGAATAAAGAGAAGGTAACTACACAACCTAAGACCCTTTTTTTTACAGGGACACAACAGATATGAAAGGTGGGGGAATAAAGATAAATACCACCCAAACTACACAGATCAAACAAAATAGTTATCAGGTAAGGGGGCAAAAACCATAAAGAATAAATGTGAAAATACAGTTATTAATTTAACCTCCCACACACTTACCAGTGAAGAGCTTAGAGTCCTTAACTATGGCTTAGGCTTTTGCCCTAGTAATGACTTTAACCTCTTCCAAATCATATTAGATGTGAACAGATTTGTATGCCTCCTCACACTTAAAAAACATTTTGGTTAGTTGGCGGAAAATACTACTCACTAATATTGATACCCCAGACACAATACACCTCTAAATTTGAATCTGAATTGAGAAATAATTTAAGAGCTAAATCTAAATTCTATCCTACACAGTCTAGGGGAAAACAATTAGATCTTGTTCAAAAAAGGACTACAGGAGATTTCATTGATTTGGAAAAAAACAAGAAAACACTTAAAACAACAAAAAAGCATAACCTTACTATGAAAGAGAACAAGGCCATAAAATCTTTACAATAAAATGATCAAATTGTGATTAACAATTCTGATAAAGGAAACAGAATTGTTGTTTGTGATAGACACTGGTATGTTTCTGAAGCATTGAGGCAACTGAATAATCATGAAGTCTATATGAAGCTTTCATGCAACCCCTATGAAGCAGATCCAAAGAGAGCTGCTCTCTTTATTAGACGATGGCCTTATGAATAGGTTTATAGACAGAGATCTGTTTGATTGCCTTATGTTCAGAACCCTGTCACGCCAATTTTCTATCACCTGCCTAAAACGAACAAGGGCTTGGATAACATCAAAGGCAGACTGATTGTGTCTGGTATAGGCTCCTTTCTGGAGCCACTATCTGATTGGGTAGATGGTATCCTGCAGCCCTTGGTTTTAGGCCTACTGGGCCATTTAAAAGACATTACTCATATCCTGAATATTTTCAAGTCATTTGAGTGGAAGGAAAGCCACAGTTGGTTGACTATCGACGTGGTTTCCTTGTACTCAACAATACATCATTCTTTGGGACTAAAGGCCATTAGATATTTTTTAGATCAAGTTACCGACTATGATGATAGCTTTAAGCTATATATTGTGAGATTAATTAAATTTGTTCTTGAGAATAACTATCTAATGTTTGACAATAATTTTTATCTTCAGAGACAGGGCACAGATCGATGGGGGAAAGTTTTGCCCCCTCTTATGCTAACCTCTTTATGGAGTGGTGGGAGTGTGCCCTGGTCTATGAAGACAGAAACCACTACAGAAAAGCTATATAAACGATTCATCAATTAACTTATCCTTGTGTGGGAAGGGAGCAAAGTAGAGGCAGCAGCTTTTGTAGCTTTCCTGAATGATAGTGACAAATCCATAAAGGGGACTTATGAATGCAATAAAAATAAAATCAATTTCTTTGATGTTGAATTGAGGGGAGAGATATTACTGACCTATACCATAAGCCAGTAGCAGGGAATGCACTTTAACATGCCTCCAGCAACCATCCGAGACATGTCACCAAGTGGATAATTAAAGGCCAGCTAATGAGACTAAGGAAAAACTGTTCAGAACTAACAGATTACAGGGAGTGCAGAATTATTAGGCAAATTAGTATTTTGACCACATCATCCTCTTTATGCATGTTGTCTTACTCCAAGCTGTATAGGCTCGAAAGCCTACTACCAATTAAGCATATTAGGTGATGTGCATCTCTGTAATGAGAAGGGGTGTGGTCTAATGACATCAACATCCTATATCAGGTGTGCATAATTATTAGGCAACTTCCTTTCCTTTGGCAAAATGGGTCAAAAGAAGGACTTGACAGGCTCAGAAAAGTAAAAAATAGTGAGATATCTTGCAGAGGGATGCAGCACTCTTAAAATTGCAAAGCTTCTGAAGCGTGATCATCGAACAATCAAGCGTTTAATTCAAAATAGTCAACAGGGTCGCAAGAAGCGTGTGGAAAAACCAAGGCGCAAAATAACTGCCCATGAACTGAGAAAAGTCAAGCGTGCAGCTGCCAAGATGCCACTTGCCACCAGTTTGGCCATATTTCAGAGCTGCAACATCACTGGAGTGCCCAAAAGCACAAGGTGTGCAATACTCAGAGACATGGTCAAGGTAAGAAAGGCTGAAAGACGACCACAACTGAATAAGACACACAAGCTGAAACGTCAAGACTGGGCCAAGAAATATCTCAAGACTGATTTTTCTAAGGTTTTATGGACTGATGAAATGAGAGTGAGTCTTGATGGGCCAGATGGATGGGCCCGTGGCTGGATTGGTAAAGGGCAGAGAGCTCCAGTCCGACTCAGACGCCAGCAAGGTGGAGGTGGAGTACTGGTTTGGGCTGGTATCATCAAAGATGAGCTTGTGGGGCCTTTTCGGGTTGAGGATGGAGTCAAGCTCAACTCCCAGTCCTACTGCCAGTTTCTGGAAGACACCTTCTTCAAGCAGTGGTACAGGAAGAAGTCTGCATCCTTCAAGAAAAATATGATTTTCATGCAGGACAATGCTCCATCACACGCGTCCAAGTACTCCACAGCGTGGCTGGCAAGAAAGGGTATAAAAGAAGAAAATCTAATGACATGGCCTCCTTGTTCACCTGATCTGAACCCCATTGAGAACCTGTGGTCCATCATCAAATGTGAGATTTACAAGGAGGGAAAACAGTACACCTCTCTGAACAGTGTCTGGGAGGCTGTGGTTGCTGCTGCACGCAATGTTGATGGTGAACAGATCAAAACACTGACAGAATCCATGGATGGCAGGCTTTTGAGTGTCCTTGCAAAGAAAGGTGGCTATATTGGTCACTGATTTGTTTTTGTTTTGTTTTTGAATGTCAGAAATGTATATTTGTGAATGTTGAGATGTTATATTGGTTTCACTGGTAAAAATAAATAATTGAAATGGGTATATATTTGTTTTTTGTTAAGTTGCCTAATAATTATGAACAGTAATAGTCACCTGCACACACAGATATCCCCCGAAAATAGCTATAACTAAAAACAAACTAAAAACTACTTCCAAAACTATTCAGCTTTGATATTAATGAGTTTTTTGGGTTCATTGAGAACATGGTTGTTGTTCAATAATAAAATTAATCCTCAAAAATACAACTTGCCTAATAATTCTGCACTCCCTGTATAGAAAGGCAAAAAAAGAGATAACTGATAGAATGAGGAAGAGAGGATATTCCAAACAGGTGACTGAAAAAGTGGGCAGAGAGGTAGATAGCATGGACAGGGATAACTTGCTAACAGTGAAAGCAAGAAAAAGAGAAGATAAAAGACCGTTTTTTGTAACCCAATTCTCAGACTAGTACAATTAAGTTTTTAACATAGTGAAAAAATACTTCCCAGTTCTATACAGCAATACAGCCTTAAAAGAAGTGGTGGAAACAGGATTTAGACTTGTTTGCTCAAAAGGTAAAACCCTAAGCAGTCTGGTGTCTCCCAGTATGCTCAAAAAGAAGAGTATAAGACCCAACAACTCTTGGCTAACTGTAAATGGGTTTTTCAAATGTGGAAGTATGAGATGTAAAGCCTGTGATCATGCCAGAGTAACTAAAAATTTCAGGGGACACATCACAGGAGAAACCTTTGAAATCAAAGGATGTATAAAATGTAACACAAAATATGTGATCTACATGATAGAGTGTTCCCAATGTGGGGGACAGTACATTGGCATGACAACAAGGGATGTGAGAACACGGATCAGGGAACATCTGGCTAGGGCTGAACATGGGTTATTATTCTTTATATATGACAAACACTTTATTTCTGTACATAGTCAAAATGTCAGTAGCTTTGTATAGAATGCAATTGAGGTAATTAGAAAACCAGTTAGAGAAGATAGACTACATATCCTTAGAAAGCAGGTGGTCTTCTGGATATTCAGAGTTAGAACTCAGGTACCAGAAGGATTTAACTCTGAGAATGACATTATAAATTTATGGGAATGATTAATTTCCTTGCTTGAATATCCAGAAGTGAGCTTATGCAATTTAAAATCAAATGGGTTGATGCCATTCCACAACTGATATAATTTTTAGGGATATGATTTGGGATAAGTGTCTATTATTGATAAAAAATCATTAGAGAATCTCTTTTTTAGATCCAGTGAGTCCTGGCTTACAATCTATAATATGTATCTGATTGGTTCCTTTGGGTTCATTATCGCTATAGCGACAATTATTATTTAAAGTGATGGTAAAGTTAACTTAGTGACAATCAAGTATAGCATTCTGTTTATAAAATAAATAGAAGTTTAATTCATCATTTCTATTATATTATTGTATCAATCAAGTAATCACCTGTAAATAGCCTCTTGTAATCGTTCAGAAAATTCAACCCGTATTGTATTTATTTTTTTTAGTCTGGATCACATTGTTTTCTAATCCTATTGAAATTCCGGCCGTCACTCCACGTCATCTGCCCCTGCGCATGCGCTATTCAATTTTTATTGATCTTGATGACCACGAACACTCCAGTTTCGAAAATGCGTAATACTTACATGTAGGAATCCTCTCCTACGTCATTGTCTAATTCCGGACAGCTTCAATACGGACAAGCGCATTAATTTACTTCTCAAACACTTCATTAGAAGTAAGTAGCGCATTTGTCCAATATATGAAATCTCCCAATTAAATTATATTATTAGATAGATTTTTAACATACTCATTTTAAATAATAGCATTGGCGCATGTACATTTAGATACAGCTTTGTGAACGCAAATTTGACAGACTCAGAGAGTGTGTGGGACAGCTGAAGACATAAAAAAAATAAGAAGACGGAAGTAGGGCTTGGGAGGAATTAGGAGCTAAGCGGTAGGGAACTTAGCGACTAGATTAGGGTCATATGGATAAATGATAGGTTGTCTTGAATAGTGGAAAACTGTACCTTCACTTTAAAGTAATGGGATTACATAACACTCCCCCAAATAAAGTGTATAGGACATTCCGTTTGTCTGGATCAAAATGTGTATCCAACATTGCTATAGAAAATATGTCTATTAGAAATATTTAGTTTATGCACAATTTATTGCTGTGTTATTTAATTAGTAATGACTGTTTGATGCATACATGTTTTTGTTGGTTCTTTAAATGCATATTATCTGCTAGGATGAAAAGTTATCATGTTATCAAATAACTTTACACTGAATTAAGGTTTGAATAATCCCTTGTGAATGAAAGAATTGATGCTTAGTGATAGCATACATGTATTATTATTTTTGTTTAATAACAAGTGGATTAAGACATACTTGTATGGTACTGTATTTAATTTTGATAAAGGAAAGGAAAGAGTTAAGGTTCTACACAAGTAGCGGTAGAGGTTGGGCTATTTAAGAAGCCCCAGAGTGTTGTAACTTTATGGTCTATGAGTACAGCATGTAACACAGCCGAAACGCGTCGGGACGTTTTTTCTACTCTGTTCATGATTTTTTTGCTGTTTGAATAAACTGAATTGATTTATTCCTTTAGAAAAAGATTTGCTTGTCATTTATATTGCAATAAGGTTTCGCTTTCATTAGTGAAAATGTCAAATGATCCTTTAAAATAGCATTGTTCTTCATTGAGAAGAAAAACAGAATTTATACTTAGCAATAGATTTCTTTTTTTTGGGCTGATAAAAGTCCATAGGTGTCCATAACATGTCGACTACAATACTAAAGCTGAGAGTCCAGGTTAAGAACGGCAGGGGAAAAAAGGCAGTTCCTATTTGAAGGACTGTCCTGCCAAAAGCAGCTTCAGAAGAAGCATAAATATCAAAATGATAAAATTTAGAAAAGGTATGAAGAGAACAATTTGCAATCTTGCAAATCTGTTCCAAGGAGACATAGTTTTTAAAGGCCCAGTAAGTATATACAGATCTAGTAGAGTGAACAGTTACTCTTTTTGGGGACGGTTTTCCCACAACCAAGTAAGTCTTATGAATACTCTGCTTCAGCCATAATGCCAAGGCCGCTGCTGTAGCTTTTCAACCCTTTATCAAACCTGAAAAGTGGACAAATAAGCTAGAAGTCTGTCTAAAATCTTTAGTAGTCTGAAGATAAAATTTTAACCACATCCAAATTGTGTAGTAGGTATTCCTTAGAGTTAAAGAACTCTCTGAGAGAACAGCTTTCTAAGTAAAGACTCTTATTTTCAGTCCATTGGACCCCTGAACAAAGAACTATCCTCCATAGGAATAGTAGTGTGTCTTGCTAAAGTGGAAATAGGCCCATCTACCTTAGGGACTGCTTCCCAGGCTACCAAATTATTTTCTGAATGTGGGTACAGTCTTTTGAACCTGTTAGAGGGTGCATAGGAAATCCATCCTTTTTCCATCCATTGTAATCTGTAACCAAATCTGATGCTTCAAAGACCTTAGGTACCTTGGGCAGAGCTTTAAAGACCTGATTCAATTTATTTACAGGTTTGGAATCCTCAGATTTAATCTCTGACCTTTCTAAGTATTCAAAACCTCCTGCAGCAGGAAATGGGAATGTTCAACTTTAAATCTAAAGGTAGAATCCATCTCAGGTTCTGCAACTGGTTCAGATTCCTCAGAGAATGTTTCAACCTCAGATCCATTTGACAGGGACTCAGCAGAGTCAGAGCTTTTTAAAATAGATGGTAACTGATTCAGAGGTATATGAACCTGTGCACTGAAGGTGGCAGGGACTCAATCTCCAGATTTTGGTTTATGTTTACTTGGTTTGGGAATCACCACCAAAAACTCTGTCATAGTTTTGAAAAGGTTTGATTTAAAATTCTGGGTAAAAATCAGTGGAATCCCCTTGAGTCACATAGATAGACATGAACACTACATTTCTGCCAGGAGTCATATTGACAGGGTTTGGGTTAGCGAACTGGAGCTGTGGAGCACAATGAGTACATAAATAGTTAACAATTTTGCAATGGGGACAAGGATAATGTACTGCATTCTGTTCATTAGCGATCTCCTCTGGAGGGTCCGTCACATTTAGGGCCAGATTATGAGTGGAGCGCAAAATTGCTGCTCCACTCATAATACCAGTGCACCCATTGTGCAAGGTCTCGTTCACATTGCAAGGAAGCTTTGCACTTCCATAGGCTCCAATAGGAGCCTCATTGTTATGCTGTGAGACATGGCAGAGAACTTAGCACAGTCAACTGGTAAGTTGCCCAGCAATGGACAGCTAATGTAAAATATATATGGAAATTAATATATATTTATGTGTATATAAACATATTAACACATAAATATATATGTATATAAGCATATACATGTATATTTATAATGAACACACAGTCCCCATAGACCACAATGTAAAGGCACTTTTCAGTGCTGATTTTTTCCACATCTCCTAACTTTAACCCCTAAAAACTGCTTTGTGCAGTTATTATTTTAAAAATGAAAGATAATCCTTTTTTTTTTTTTTTTTTTTTAAATGCACCATACAGTTTATTTTGGGGTCAACTGGGAAACATTTTTAAAATTAACCAGAGACCTGATCTCTTAATTTTTGGAGCGCTAATTGCTACCTCCAGCTCGCGGTAGCATTAACCAGCCACTTGTAATGGCTGGTTATTTATTGTGCACCCGTAAATGGCCGAATTTGCCCTTTTACGGACTCGCAATAAATTAGCGCCCCACTTGTAATCTAGCCCTTAATTGGGGGATCAGACATGACTCTAAAAATGAAATGCAAAATGAAAGCAGCTGGAAATAACGTTATGTCCCAGAGACAGGGAAGAAACTACAGGGGGTGCAGAGACCACAACTGCGACTGGGCCCCTGAGGGTGGTGGCCCATTTAAAAAAAAAACAAAAAACTTTTTTTTAATATTTTTTTTTTAAATTTTTCTTTTCAATAAAAACCGTTGACCTGCCACTGCCTGCACTGATTTCATGTGAGTGTAACATGATGCTTCACTAGTGTCTCTGACTACAGGGGTTAGTGTTTCTGTTTTACCCATTGGTGTTTATGTGTGTGTGTGTATGTGACTGTGTGCGTATTTATGCATGTATGTGTGTGTGTATGTTTGTGGAACCAGCAAATTGCAGACCTAGTTATTACAGCATGGGGGGGGGGGGCAGGGGGTAAACAGTGTCACTATACAGTACCACTATATAGTACGGGGGGGCTGGACCATGTCACTGACTACTGTGGTCACTTTATAAAGTACTGGGGCGGGTAGGGTCAGGCCAGCCATCTCACCGGCAGATTACAGACTGTGTCACTAACTTACTATATACAGTACTGGGGGGTTAAACTGTGTCACTATATACAGTAATAGAGGGTCAGACCATCTCACAGACTGTGGGCACAGGGTACCTCCTTTTGCAGACATGTAATCTGATTCACATTTTTTTTCTGTAAAATGTAAAAAAATAAAATAAAAGATATGTATCAAATTCAAATTTTTTTGGGGGTGGGGGTAGGGGGCCCCTTCTTAGGTTCTTGCACCTGGGTCCTATGGTTTCTAGTTACGCCTCTGCCCAGAGAGCTAAAATAATGGTGTAATCACCTATGATACAAACAGCTTAGACCCCAGGAGGAATAAAATAGCAGAAACCCAATTTACTGTATATAATACCCTAAGGAAACAGCCCTATAGAGGCTGAGAAACGAGTTGCTTTTAAAATAAAGAGTTGTTTTTATTATACACTTGTTGCTTTTTGGATTTTTATCATCCTATACCTTGGAACTTAGTGCATCCTGTTTGCAGGGAAGTTCAGTCTGCTGGGCGGCTGAGAAGTCCCAGTTCACCTGTATTGCACCTGGAGGTGCTTTCCATCTTTTAAGTGCAATCACATCTCACTACTCTGCCTTACCAGACTGTACTAGGCCATGGTAGTTTTGCTCTATATCCCTATATAGGTGCCAGCGGTGAATCCCCTGGAACCCTCCTGTTTGGGATTATAGCTTGTTCATATACAGTGAGCTGGAATACTGCAAAGTTCCAGCCTGCCCCAATAGCACTATTGGGTCCATCACGTATGTGAGTACTAATTTATTTCACCTTTATTATATCTTGGTTTGATGGTACTAGGCATTGTGGCGCCTCTGTGTTTTTCCTTTTCCAATTAAAGAAAATGTTTTATTCCAATACCCACCCCCTCAGCAGCTCTCATGAGGTACACACCCACCTCCTGAGCAAAGAAGGGGTAACGAAGTAGATTCCAGGTCACTAACACTGCCTAGGACTGTCCCTGTATACAGACAGTCAGCCACTGTTGCCGGTGAGGGAGATAAAAAGGGCGGCAAAAGGAGGGGCTAAGCTTACCCCCGGAACGATATTCAGGCACAAGCCTGACTTAAAAATGAATAAAATAAAGAGATAACACACAATTTGTTTAAAGATAAAAAAATAAATTGACCCTGAGCCAAAAAAAGTAATCTGAGCTGAGGGGCTATTAAAGTAAGGGAAGAAAAGAGTTTCTGAGCCCCCAGAACCTCAATTCCTAAGTTAAACACATAGGTAAAGTGTAATGTTTGAGGCTGTGAGGCCCCCCAGCTATGTAGAACCTTTATAAGGGTCTACTAGTTATAGCTCCTGAGTTGTGTAGTGCCTGAGTAACTTACCTGGACTGAAGCACCCCTCTACTGTGTCTTACCAGCATGCTGAGGCCTTCCTCCCTCACAGATTGCTGATCCAAGAGAGAGCCCATCCAGTACAAGTAAATATAATGCAGAGGATACGTATATACCTGCAACCCCTCAGGTGGAGGTTTAGGGACACAGTGCCTGAGGGACGTTAAGGCAGCAAAAGCACCCATTAATGTACTGCAGTTCCACAATAGAGGTATTCCTAAACCCTTGCTGCATTTAGAATCTTGTAGAGGTCATGTGCAAATCTTCCCTGAGTGAAGCTGAGAAGGGGTACTGGGTCTCAAGTCAGGTCTGAGCTCCCAAGAATGAGAATAGAAAAAAAAAAACTTGCTTGCAGAGCACCTCTTCCAACCTCTCTCCTCAGAGGTCAAGAACTAACTGAGTGCGGAGAGGAGGTGAGAGGGATTAAACTCTTGTAAGGGTTCTTGACCTCCCACATGTAATGGACACCTATGGACTCTCATCTTGGTGAGCCAATGACAAGAGACATATGTGCGTAGCCACTAATAACCAACTAGCTCCCAGTAGTGCACTGCTGCAGGATATGAACATATGCTTTTAAACAATGAATACCATGAGAACAAAGTAAATTTTGATACTAGAAGTCACTTTAGAAATGCCATGCTCTATCTGAACCCTGAACGTTTCATTTGGACTTTTCCTATCCCTTTAAGCAATCATTATGGCTAAATTCTAATACTAGGATTTTATGTTTGGGGTGGAGTGGATGGAGCTATGCAAATCATTAATGGGCGTGGCTCTTCTGAAAAGTGTCCCTGAAATCTGTCCTCAAAATGTCTCACAACATTAGTAGATACAAGGCTTGTCTATGGTGCTTAATCTGGTGTGATAGGTGTTCCCTGATTCCTAACTACCTCTCCCAGAGATATTATTAATCTTCCATATTCCAATGTATGTTAAAATATAAAACAGTATAGGACAGAAGTGGTGTAAAAGATTTAAATTTATTGTATAATTATTAAGTGATTTGATTCACTGCATTTTTTATTTGTAAACTGGTCAAACAGAGAAAACAGAATGTTCTTCATCATCACTGCGTTTAACGATGACCAGGATAATAACAGCAGTTAGTACAGCAGCTCCGAAGAACCCAAAGATCATCCAATAGATCAACGGGTGGTGCCATGCATTAAAGGGACGGCTATATGGTGGCTTTTCTCTCTCAATGATTAAATCCTCGCCTTCAAGGCTGTTCACTGCAAATTAAACAAAATTGAATTTCTATAAAGCAGATAATATGCAGATCTCAAAGGTAAAGTGTATTCAAAATTAGAAAACAGATGGCAAACTGAACGATGATGTTCTACACAGCTTAGGGAACAGTAACAAAAGGTATGTCTTATTATAAATGAGCTAATCTATGTTCAGTTACCATTAGATTGCTGATGTTATCTTTTTATAGTTAAACCATTAAACTAATTAATTGTAAAGATTAGTAAAAAAAACAGAGCACACAATTTACTAGGAATGGAATCGTTTGTCTCTGTAAGGGCTGGACACATCAATTTAATATAAAAAAAGGAAACGTTTAGATTTCAAACCTTGCTTGACAACATTTATAGGAAAGTTGTTTTGAGTTATGATTGTTTTCTTTAACTGAAACAAATGCAACATGGAAATAGTCCCTTCTAAATCTATAAGAATCCAGCCTGTGTTTATGTACAAAAATATTAAATAGGCCATAATCATTTAACCTGTAGTAGATCACCCACTATGGAGTATTATTTTTCTTAAAGCAACGTAACTTACAGTCTCTCTTGTTGACTCTAGCTCCAGATGTCTCCAGTCTTGCACCTTTTGGTATTATGAAGGTCCTGAGCCCTCTCTTTCGCCTACGATTACCTTCAGCATTGCCTTTGGCATCATACGTCATCAGCGAGGCCTTGCCCTCATTGAAGGACTTTCCAAGAGCTGTTGAGTAAAGAGACAGCATGTTGGTTAAACTATACAATAAGAGATGCTCCGTGTTTTATTATCACTACATATTGTAAAACTAAATAGGATACATTTAATCAGCCCTGACCCACTAGTGTTGTATGTGCATACCTAACCTACTAGTGCTGTATGTATAGACCTGACCCACTAGTGCTGTATGCACAGACCTGACCCACTAGTGCTGTATGCACAGACCTGACCTACTAGTGCTGTATGCACAGACTTAACCTACTAGTGCTGTATGCACAGACATGACCTACTACTGCTGTATGCACAGACATGACCTACTAGTGCTGTATGCAAAGACCTGACCTACTAGTGCTGTATGTACAGACCTAATCTAATAGTGCTGTATGTGCAGATCTAACCTACTAGTGCTGTATGTACAGACCTTATCTAATAGTGCTGTATGTACAGATCTAACCTACTAGTGCTGTATGTACAGACCTAACCTACTAGTGCTGTATGTACAGATCTAACCTACTAGTGCTGTATGTACAGACCTAACCTACTAGTGCTGTATGTACAGATCTAACCTACCAGTGCTGTATGTACAGACCTAACCTACTATTGCTGTATGTACAGATCTAACCTACTAGTGCTGTATGTACAGATCTAACCTACTAGTGTTGTATGTAGAGATCTAACCTACTAGTGCTGTATATACAGATCTAAGCTACTAGTGCTGTATGTACAGATCTAACCTACTAGTGATGTATGTACAGACCTAACCTACTAGTGCTGTATGTACATACCTGACCTACTAGTGCTGTATGTACAGACCTAACCTACTAGTGCTGTATGTACAGACCTAACCTACTAGTGTTGTATGTACAAACCTGACCTACTAGTGCTGTATGTACAGATCTAACCTACTAGTGCTGTATGTATAGATCTAATCTACTAGTGATGTATGTACAGATCTAACCTACTAGTGCTGTATGAACATACCTAACCTACTAGAGCTGTATGTACAAACCTGATCTACTAGTGCTGTATGTACAGATCTAACCTACTAGTGCTGTATGTACAGATCTAACCTACTAGTGTTGTATGTACAAACCTGACCTACTAGTGCTGTATTTACAGATCTAACCTACTAGTGCTGTATGTACAGATCTAACCTACTAGTGCTGTATGTACAGATCTAACCTACTAGTGATGTATGTACAGATCTAACCTACTAGTGCTGTATGAACATACCTAACCTACTAGTGCTGCATTTACAGACCTGACCTACTAGTGCTGCATGTACAGACCTGACCTACTAGTGCTGTATGTACAGACCTGACCTACTAGTGCTGTATGCACAGACCTGACCTACTAGTGCTGTATGTATAAACCTAACCTACTAGTGCTGTATGTATAGACCTAACCTACTAGTGCTGTATGTACAGACCTGACCTACTGGTGCTGTATGTACAGACCTAACCTACTAGTGCTGTATTTACAGACCTGACCTATTAGTGCTGTATGTACAGACCTAACCTACTAGTGCTGTATTTACAGACCTAACCTACTAGTGCTTTATGTACAGACCTAACCTACTAGTGCTGTATGTACAGACCTAACCTACTAGTGCTGTATTTACAGATCTAACCTACTAGTGCTGTATGTACAGATCTAACCTACTGGTGCTGTATGTACAGATCTAACCTACTGGTGCTGTATGTACAGACCTGACCTACTGGTGCTGTATGTACAGACCTGACCTACTGGTGCTGTATTTACAGACCTGACCTATTGGTGCTGTACATACAGACCTAACCTACTAGTGCTGTATGTACAGACCTAAAATACTAGTGCTTTATGTACAGACCTAACCTACTAGTGCTGTATATACAGACCTAACCTACTAGTGCTGTATGTACAGACCTAACCTACTAGGGCTGTATGTACAGACCTAACCTATTAGTACTGTATGTACAGACCTAACCTACTGGTGCTGTATGTACAGACCTGACCTACTGGTGCTGTATGTACAAGCCTGACCTATGAGTGCTGTATGTACAGACCTAACCTACTAGTGGTGTATGTACAGACCTGACCTACTAGTGCTGTATTTACAGACCTGACCTACTAGTGCTGTATGTACAGACCTGACCTACTGGTGCTGTATGTACAGACCTGACCTACTGGTGCTGTATGTACAGACCTGACCTACTGGTGCTGTATGTACAGACCTGACCTACTGGTGCTGTATGTACAGACCTGACCTACTGGTGCTGTATGTACAGACCTGACCTACTGGTGCTGTATGTACAGACCTGACCTACTGGTGCTGTATGTACAGACCTGACCTACTGGTGCTGTATGTACAGACCTGACCTACTGGTGCTGTATGTACAGACCTGACCTACTGGTGCTGTATGTACAGACCTGACCTATTAGTGCTGTATGTACAGACCTAACCTACTAGTGCTGTATGTACAGACCTAACCTACTAGTGCTGTATGTACAGACCTGACCTACTAGTGCTGTATTTAAAGACCTGACCTATTAGTGCTGTATATACAGACCTAAACTACTAGTGCTGTATGTACAGACCTAACCTACTAGTGCTGTATGCAATAAACATAAGAACATGTAATGTCTGAGTATGGCTATGTATACTGTTTAATTAGCAGGACATTTCTGTACAATCATATGTAAAACTGCTCCGCTCTTCTCCTCCAGGCAGCTATTTCACAGTAAGAAATGTACCAACAATGTATAAAATTCTCCATACTAGAAGCAAATACTTATGTGTACAAACGTAATGAACTATAAGTTCACTTAAATCAAAGGAACAACAATGGCCATAGACTTTACCTTTAGAAACATCTTTACGTGTTACGTCATACAGGGCATCAGAAAATATATCCCAGGACATGTCTCCTAGTTGGTCAAGGAGTTCCACCAGAATGTCAGGACATGTGTCTTTGTCTGTTGCAAATAAAATAAATACAAAAAAAGTATTAATAAGATAAATTCATTTATTGGATTAGTTTATTTTAATGACATATTTTTGTGTTTCAGTGTTTATGTTAAATGAATGTGAAGCATGCTGGGTAAAAAGAAACTGAGTATAATAATAGTAATAATAATATGTAATAAAAATGATTATGATAATAAAAGTAATAAACATCACTTTTGGGTAGTTAGTATAAGGGTGTATGTAACCAAGGTGCACTTATCAAATGGAGCTAATAAGTGCGATAAAAATGATAAAAACCTATGGGAGGAAATGTATTAAAGGGAGTCTATAAGGAAGATAAAAGCTGGAATTCTGGGGTGGACCTATAGCTTAGTGGTTAGGTCCATAGTCCTCCACTCTAAGTTACCAGAGTTCAATTCCCCAAAGGAAATAGAAAAAATTATACCGCGCACAAGTAGTTTTACCCCCTTTTTTTTTTTTTTTCTCCCCTTTCTCCCCCACTCACTCTCTTCATGTCTCCATCTCCACTACCGCGTTCTTTACCCTAACCCCTTCCCCTTTCCTCACCTCTTCTCACCTGAACTTCCCCTCCCCCTCCCATGTGATGACTCCCTCCCTACTAACCCTATAACCTACCCCTTACTCCCAATGCCACTGAATGACCATGTTAAAATACAGACCGACAAAGTAATTGAGAAACGTGGTTACAACTGTCACTTCAACCCTATCACTACGACTCTGGAGTTATACTCCGCTATCCGTGACTTCTAGATACATAGTAGACTCCCTGCATTGACTGAATAGAAGCACAAATATTGCTTACAATATATATGGATGTATATAACTCTGCAATACGCCTAATTGTTATATGTTAATGCTATGTAATTGTTTTGATGTACTTGTGGAAAGTAATTTCTTTCTTTGGTTATCTAACTGTATGTACCTTTTGTTCTTAATAAAGAAAAAATTTAAAACTTAAAAAAAAAAAAAAAAAAAAAAAAAAAGCTGGAATTCTATGGAGTTTTGCTAAGGCTGTTTATCATTTTAAGAAATCACCTTTAGATTTTAGAAGAATGTTCTGCACTACAGTAATGTCTGATGCAGTGTTTCTAATTGTGTTAGTATTTAATAATGCACAAAGCATAAACTATAATGTGCCATTGTTATCAATGTAATCTATATTGTTTTGTCTTTAACAAGTTCATCCTTCTGTTAATAAACCTACCGTATTCCCTGCGTTGACCAAGTGCTTCTGTAATCTCCAATAGAAGATCCACACACTGTTTTGGTGATAGTTGACTAATAAGTCGTAGGAGCATGTGCGGCCCAACGTCATCTGGCACTGGAAAGGATAAATACTGGTGTCAACTTCTAAATTACTGTGTATTTAAACTTTAAGTTAACTGTATATGAAACTGGAGAATTATATTACAAAGTGATTTTTGTTTATCGCTACAGCCAATCACTTATGCACTTTAAATAGACCGTACTTTTTATTATCATTAATGGGGATATAAATCAATAGAAATAGTAATAACATGACTACCATTGCAATACATAAGGTATACTGTATATGGTATCATCTGACAATAACTTATTTATCTAAAAATACAGAAAAAAAACTAATTGCTATTTAGCAAATATTATCTAACCTGAACAACTCAGTCTCCTGCTACTCTTAGCTCTACCATATAACAAAATATATATAAATATCATATCTACAGAAAATGAATTGTTGATGATATCCCTTTAAATTGCTTCCTTACCTGAGTCGTCACATGCACCAAATTGATAAATAAAGATAAGCAGCACTGCAATCTTCAAAGCAAACATGATAATTCTCTCAGTATTCACAAGTAAACTACCAGAGTAAAGTGTACTGGGATTTGCTCTAACAGCCTTTATAACATTCAGAGGCAGCTATGACATCACAGGCTACAGCGATTCAAGAATTTACCTCATAGTGTACAATGATAGTTTGTGATGTCATAATCAGAATTTACATGGAAATCTAACAGGATTATAAAGATGCTGTAGAATGATTTTAGCTTTCTCTGTTTAAATGAATGATCAGTACAATTTTGTATGAGTTTAGGTACTTTTTTGGGGTCACTATTGTGTTACAAATGTCTGTGAAATGGTTTTCAACATACAGCATTTTCCTTAAATTATTATTAGATTGAGATCATTCCCAAATAAAGAAAACATAATCCAACATCCACATGAGACCTCTTTTATCTTCTTTGGAGGGGAACCACTTAGAGGAACTGGGGGGGGGGGGGGTCGGAGTTATTTATGTGATAAAATATTGCTGCATTAGGAGCAGTAAAACAAACTAATGTTAAATATAATTTGATATATAATGAAGATAGGGATAGTGGTAATGGAAGTTGTATTTAATGATTCCCCGTCAAGTATTAGCTTACCACAATTTAACCAATAAAAGTAGTCACCCAAATTGGGGACAATATTACTAATATCTGATATAATGAAGTATAGACTAGTAATACCAGGGGAGGGTGCTCACTGTTCAAGTAAATGTAGAAAAAATAAGAGACAAGCGAACAGAAAGTAGAGCACTCACAAAGGGAGACTAGTATAAGTGGCTATTCAGTGGGTATATAATATTAAAACTTAACATTTATTATTCAAAAAAATGATAAAAAACTACTATATAAGTAGTGATTAATACTTAGATTAAAACACAAACAAATAATAAACGGCTGTATATCCACAATGACCCCAGAATGTATACCATAGAAACTCAGAATAGAGTAGGAGGGATTTTTAGGCAGATATACACCAAAAAATGGACTGCACCAAAATCTATCTAAAAAAAGAGGATTGACCTCAAACAAAATTATACTATCTAGTGCAATACTGGACCGGTGTAGGTCTGTCCAAAATATTCCCTATGACAAAATTAGTATAGTGACTAAGAGGGGAAGTGTAGGTAGCAAGATTCACATTCAGCATATTACACAGACCCATTTGTATAGGCAAGAGTGAAGTGTTCACAAACACAAATTAAACCAAAAATACGATCAATGAAAGGTAATATGATTCTATAGATATGTTATAATAAACACATTGACTAGTGAAATGTGACTTGCATAGTTACACTTAGTGGTTGATACAGCCGTAGGAAGAGGCACATTATAGTAGGCTCTTGAACTTGGGTTTAAAAGACATTGGACTAGATTAGGACTGGAGCGCTATTTACCGTTCCCACTCAACTCTGAGGTGGCGGACAGCAATCAGCCCGATCGAATACGATCGGGTTGATTGACACCCCTTGCTAGCGGCCGATTGGCCGCAAATCTGCAGAGGGCGGCATTACACCAGCAGTTCACCAGAATTGCTGGTGCAATTATAAATGCTGACAACCTATGCTGTCAGCATTTATCGATGTGCAGCGGACATGATACGATACAGCGTATCATGTCCGTCCGCACCTTAATACATTGACCCCTCTAACACTTTATTAAATATGAATATTGCATAAATATGCTTTTTACATGTTTTCATCTACTTAACTGCAAAGGACTTCAATGCACTTCTATATATGTCTAAATATGTGTACATGTGTTCGTATGTGTTTATATGAGTAGCTGGTGGTGTGGATGCACTCTCACTCAAAGCTTCCAACTGCCAGGGTGATATGAGGCTAAATATAACGGCAAATGTGGTGAAAATCACACACTGGACTTCAGTCAACTTCACAGCAAACAAAAACTTTATTCCTGTAGCGTTTCGGGATACAGAATCCCTTCTTCATGCAATCAAAACCTACAAACATACAAAGTTAAATAGGTCTACTATGCCAGCTGTATTTTTTTATGTTTCCACTTGAGTGTCTGAGCTGACTACTTAGCCAGCTAGTAACAACCTCTCTATTTTTTATACACGTTTTCTTTATATATTTTTGTATATATTTTTATTATACACCATCTCTTTACTGTGTATACATTTTTCAATTTTTTGTATATACATTTTTTTCCCTTTGCTTCACATTCTTGTTATAATTAGTCTCTTACAGACATCGAGCCACTAGCTGGTATACTATTGTATTTCAGCAACGGCATTTCTCCTGAGTGATTATTGATATTACACACTGCTTGGGTCCTGTCAATGATTTTCTTTTGACCGTCACTGCTAGTTTTGTTTATATACCTGTCAGATTTCACTACGCCCCAGAGGACGCGCCCTTACTTTAACAGCCGATAGGATTGGCTGTGGGGCGGGACCACTCACCCCATTGCACCCATTGTCTAGCGGGGGCGTGGCCATATGTTTCATGCCAGTAAACACGGCAGGCATAGCTAATATTATTAACATACGATGGAGTGCTGCCTATGAATGTTTGCCACATCATACAGTAGGTGTTTTTCTTTGATGACAGCAGCATAAGCTTAACATATGATTACACATGGAGGTGTGTTGTTCTTGCCGGCTAAGTGATTGGCTTATTTTCTGCAATGTTCTATACAGACACTCAAGTGTATTTTAATCCAATATGTGGATCTATGTGGTTTTAAATCTTTTTTGACACTTAGGTGTTTGATGTAATCACATGGCTATGTGATGTTTTATCTGTCACTTTAGTAGTGGAGGCAGATTGCACAATTTTGAACATCACAGAAGTTATAAACACTTTTGGTCACTATGGTAACTGCAGTTTGCACTGGGTGGGTTGCTGTAAGTGTCCCTTCAGTGTATCACACACAGACAGGATGTTATGGTGAACAAGGTAGAGTTTATTACTCACTCAGTACAGGCAGATTTAATCACACAAGATATACATGTAGTCCCTTAGGCAGACCTCTGAATTAACAGGCTCCTGTCCTTAATGATTCCAGGAGCACTTTCATGGCAAACAGTCTGACTGCACTAAACTTATCACAGATCATTTCATGCTGGCTGCATGGTTAGCAATCTGCACTCTACTAACTTAGTCTGCTTGCCAGACAAGACTGTTGCAGGCAGATAGGTTCCACCCCCAATCTAGGAAGCAAAGGAAGACTGTGCCTGAACATCACAGAGCCCTTATATTTTTTGTGTGCAATATTTTTTACAAACAATTTTTATTAGGTTTATTATGAGTGTAACTGTACTTTGTAATGTATTTGTGATGAATTTTGTGAACATCACACCTCCTCTCCTTCCCCTAAACAAAAAAAAAAATGAAAAGCAGAAAGAGATAAAACAACAAATGAAACACAACAAAAAAACAAGCAAACAAAAAATAAAAACAAAACATATCAACAGCAGTCAATCAATGAAAGGTCTTTGGTTTTGTCTAGGTCTTCTCTGTGTTGGTTGAAGACTTTTCATTTATTTTTTTTGGAAACTCAGCAGTATCTCTCAATGTCTCAGTGATTTGCCAATGATCAGTCTGGTGTCTTTGACAAGTAGACTTGCAAAGTTCCATAGCACAAGCACGAGAGGTAGTAACAGACATGCCTGGAGCTGTAAGGGGCTCTCTATCAGGCATATCAGTTTCCTTATCTGTAGTGATGGTCTCTGGATCTTCAGGACAATTGCTGCCAGTAACTTCAGGTTCTGTTTGAACAGAAGTAGAATCATACCACACACCATGCCATATGTCTTTGGTATGTTCTGTAGCAAAGTTTGTGGTTGATTGATCAGAAATTTTGAACTCAGGCCCGCTATTGGAAATTTGCGTTTTTTCATTTGTGAACATGCCGCCGAACACAGGTGCCATTTAAAAGGCGAACAACATACCAGGTAGCCAAAGAGCTAGAGCTCGATAATCACGTATCCGCACAGGATCACCAGTTTCATAACTAGGTAAGTGGTGCAATGTGATTGGTTGCCACTTGTCGTCCGGAAGGATGAGATTGAGTTTGGTACGGAGGTGCCGTCCAAACATTAGAAAAGCTGGTGCAAGGCCAGCAGTGGAGTGTGGTGTGTTTCGATATGTGGATAAGAACTCTAACAGCATCTCTTCAGCCTGTCCAGGCTGGTGCATAGTAGTTATCAGGTGGTTCTTGAAAGTCGTTCTGCTAGTCCATTTTTGAGGCTGGATGGTATGGAGCTGTTGTATAGTGTTTAATCTGCAGGGAGCTGAGGAATGATTGAAACTCTTGCAATGTAAATTGTGGCCCATTGTCAGAGACTATGGCTGATGGCAAACCATATTGAGCAAAATGTTTCCTTAAGATTAAAATAGTAGTACTTAAAGTAGTAGTAGACATTGGAAAAACTTCAGGCCATTTGGAGTGTGCATCCACTATGGTTAAGTACATTTTTCCATGTGATAAGTGTGAATTCCCGACCATAAATGTAAGTATGAAACTTATTGGTGACCCATACAATAGCTAGTGCTTCCTTATCTATCTGTGAGTAGTTTTGTTCTGCTGAATTAAGGGATCTGGAGGCAAAAGAAATGGGCCTCTCTGTGCCATCTGGCATGACATGCGAAAGTACAGCACCCAGTTCATAAGGAGAGGCATCACACGCCAGTGTTACAGGTTTCTTTAGGTCATAACGGACTAGATCTCTAGAAGACAAGATCGATTCTTTGGATTTCCTAAAGGCTTCTTCACATTTGGTGGACCATGTCCATTTTGCTCTTGCATCTAACAAGCGGTGTAGTGGATATAGCTGGTGTGCTAGATTTGGCAAAAAACGGTGATAATAATTTTAAAGCCCAAGATATGATCTTAGTTGTGTTACATTTTGTGGTGTTGATGCATGAACTAGGGCCTTAACCTTTTCCTCTGTAGTGTGGAGCCCATGCCAGTCTACAATATGGGCGTAGAATTCTATTTTCGGCTTGAAAAATTCACATTTTGCAAGGTTCACACGTAATATATATTTCTGGAGTCTCTCTAGCACAGTTTACACATTCTTCTTGCGTTCTTCATCTGTGGGGCCAGTGATGAGCATGTCATCTAGCATACACTGAGTAAAAGGTATTCCTACTAGGATGTCATGAACTCCTCAGTTCCACCTTAACTTATGTTACTACATCTCACATACCACCTTAAGAATCAATTATCTGGCTCTCTTTTCCTTTAAAAGCTTTCCATTTCCCATACACCTTTGCTGGTTTATTGAAGGTTGATACCCACTCACTCTCCAGCCTTTCTTGTTACTTGTCTAAAACAGAGTATCACTTGTTCTGTGATTAGCTCTGTCTCCTTCAACTGAAGCTACTTCTCATCTAAAGCAGAAGTCACCTGTTGCAACTGCAGCACGCACGCCGCTCTAACAACTTCCAGCTTAACAGACACAGGCCGCAATCTGCAGAGAGGATCAGAGAAGCTGCACGCACACAGCTGCTAGAGCCAGGTTCCGTATACAAGTGTTAGCATTGCCGTTAAGACTGTGAACTTATCTTTACTGTATGGTGTAATGTTTAACAGCGCAGCAAGCTGATACAGTATTCTTAACACTGTTTACAAATCTTTACTGCAAGGTGTATTATTTAAAGGCCCAGCAAGCTGAAACAGTAAACTTAACACTGTGAACTTATCTTTACCACAAGGTGTATTATTTAAAGGGCCAGCAAGCTGAAACATTATACTCCACACTGTGAACTTATCTTTACCGCAAGGTGTATTACCTTAAAGGGGACCTCACTTATCTGTCACAAACCTATATAAACTGCTACTTATTATCTAAAAGTTTACATAGTACAAACTTATCTCTGGACCCAGATATAATTCACCTGATCTTACTACTTATAATTTTGAGGTGAATATTCCGGGCTACATTAATCCAGGTGATTAAGATTCTGTCTCCTCACTAGCAGACAGACTTAATCACATGATACATACAAACTATTTACCAGAGAATACTCATAATCAGACTAAAGAAACAGCAATCGAATTGCTGATCATTACATAGGATCTCATCAATGTTGCGCTGCCAAATTGCTGGTGCTATGCCAAAAACCATTTAGGTATAATGGAATAACCCTTTATGGGTTTTAATGGTCAATAAATATTGAGAATCTGTGTGTACTTTCAGTTGTAGGTAGGCTTGCTTTAAGTCTACAAAAAACAAAAAGGTTGAGGGAGGCGCCCAAAGGGCAAACTGCTCTAAATATAACCTAAATTTCAATTGGAGTAGCAACTTGCACAATATGATTAATGTGAAAAGGAATCCAACAGAGAATAAATATATCAATAATTACAAATTATTCATAAAATAAATAACAAACAACACTAAATGTTTTCAATGTGTTCAAGTACTACATCAGACACTGGTGTCAAATTACACACAATTCATTCTAGACTTATATTAAAATTTAAAATAAAACACTTGTATTATCCAGATATCACTTCATATAAAACAATAGTATCCAGATAGGTGATGAATTCTAAAAATATATCTAAGTTAATACCACGTTAGTGCCCAATTTGATATACTTGCTTCAGAGGTTATCTTGGTGGGTCAAAAAGATCAATTTGCAATTTAAGCCTTTTAACATTCGTAAAGTTTCAATGTATCAATGCCCTGTTAGTTTGTAACAATGTGGACAGTAATTCAGTTACTATGATGGTGTGTATTCCTCGCCGTAGGAGCGGCATACACCTATATTCTTAGCGAAAACAGAAAGACAATTTGAAATTCAGGGATGTCCACACGCGTTGATCTACCTGCAGCTTTTTCTGAGATTAACAAAGCCAAAACACTGGTAAAGTCAGACTGTATGCGAATTGGATGCAGAAATAACTCCCATAACCGCAACTTCAGCATTTCAGAAACCAGTCCGGTTATGCTGCTGGGGCGCGCACTGAAACTGAAGAAGCTTATTGGTGAACCAGAGTGCTGGTGTCATTGAAGCAGACAGCTCCAGGATCTAACAACCGCTGACTAGCGGCACCTTAGAGTGGCGGAGGATCGTTTGACACGCCTGAAATAGAAGGTACCGTGGATTATCAATCTTACCTGGTAAAAAGAATTAAGGTACCGCACATCCCTGAATTTCAAATTGACTTTCTGTTTTCGCTAAGAATATAGATGTATGCAGCTCGCCAGAAACACATGCTTACAAGCTCCATACAGAGCTTAATAAATATGCCCCAGAGGCTTAGAGGCCTGGTTGTCTGGGGAGATTAGGTCCCTTAAGGTACCATAAGTAGTTTGGCTAATTGCTGTCAGGAAAACTGCAACTTTCTTTTCTGCAGAAATGCTGTTTGCTTCCATATACTGCTCCAGCCTCTTCACCCAGGAGGTGAAAAAGATTAGAAATGGGAGGTCACCAAATCTAAAGGGCCCCTAATACAATTGTTTTAATATAAATAATATTTTCTATTATATATTAGTCAGATTATCTGATTCTAATCAAATAGGTTTTGCTAATAATAATTGAAAATAGGGGGGTGCTAACTGTCTGAAATGAATAAAGGTAATGAGAAAAGAAAAGTGACAGTATACTAGCACTCTTGTAGATGCCAATAAATACATATAAATATATGACATGGAGGGTCACCTGTATCAGGAATTTAATAAAACATAACTTTTATTTAGATAAATTATTAAAAAATAATATATGAATGCATGGTGTGTGCTTTAAAACTTAGATTAAGAAAATTGCATATGAGGGAAAAATGTCCACAGAAGCACTATCAATTTATACAGAATCTATTATACTGTAACTCACACAGCTTCAGTGCAAACTCAGAGTCGCCCAGAATTGCATAATCAATTATCTACAAAGGGGATTGACCCCGCCAACAAATTAACTACAGAAAAGCAATCTAGAGCAAAAGTAAGCACCGCTCTGTGTAAGTGCAGATTAGGCAGGGTATTCACCCAATAGACAGTAATTAAACCAAACTATAGTTGTGGAAATTGCCCCCAAACACGCCTGATGCGCATTTCGCCGTTACCACGGCTTTCTCAAAGGCTAACCCGATACGGGATCGCCTCCTTGCCTTTAAACTAACGACTGGCCAATCATAGTGGAGTGTGGATACACACCCACTTGTCCAACCTATCATAAGTGACACCTGTCACGTGTGTGCAACGTCAGTATGTCATCCTGCTGTGTAAATAAATAATACACCAAATGTCAGAGAATTAGCGAGGTGGAAATAGTATAATCAGAGCGGATGTTATCCTCAAGAATAAAAAATCATCATCATCAATATGAGGGCATTTATATACCATTGTTTTCACAGGGGATATTATTACATTTTGTGATTAATGCAGATAGCACTCATCAAGTGGGGACACAATAGAAGGCTTTGAATGAAACACACAATCCATTCATGACGATGAAAAGAAAATGGTATAGTATTAGTCCTATTGTTTAGTCTAAGCATAACAGAAAGCACATTAAATAAGTAATACACCAAGTGTCAGGGCGGATGTTATCCTCAAGAATAAGAAATCAGAAAATCAATTATATACCATTGTTGACAACGTTATACGATGTATTTGTACAATGAAGTTCTTCAAATAAAATTGTTTTTTCCACAGGGGATATTATTACATTTTGTGATTAGTGCAGGTAGCACTATCAAGAGGGGACACAATAGGAGCCTTTAAGTAAATTACACAATCAATTCGTGACCATGAAAAGAGATATAGTATTCATCCTATTACATAGTCTGAGCGTAACAGAGAGCGCATTAAATAAATAATACACCAAGTGTCAGAAAATTAGCGAGGTAGAGATGGTATAATATTTTCCTCAAAAATCAATAAGAGGACATTTATATACCATTATTGACACCGTTATTACGATGTGTTAGTACAATGAAGTAAAATGTTGTTTCCACAAGGGATATTATTACATTTTGTGATTAATGTAGGTAGCACTATCAAGTGGAGACAGAATAGGAGCCTTTAGATAAATCACACAATCCATTCATAACGATGAAACGAGAATGATATAGTATTAGTCCTATTACTTAGTCTGAGCGTGACAGAGAGCGCATAGATATTTTCAGAATCATGTCAACCAATATCTGCCTATGATCTAAAAAGTTAGTTTAAAAAGATAGTAATTACATATACATGAATTAGTGACATTCATGTTGATCATACACAAACAGATAGTGTTTACTATATGTTTACTTTACTATTAGTTGGAATATAATACCCTCACTCTCGTTCCATAGTTGTATTAAAACATCTAAAGTTCTTATTTCCTCAGTTATAGGATCACATTATTTATCAAACATTTTCTTGAGGGCTAATTTCCTACAAAATAAGTGTTGGTCAAGTGTTGGACAAGTGGGTGTGTATCCACACTCCACTATGATTGGCCAGTCGTTAGTTTAAAGGCAAGGAGGCGATCCCGGATCGGGTTAGCCTTTGAGAAAGACGTGGTAACGTCGAAATGCGCATCAGGCGTGTTTGGGGGCAATTTCCACAACTATAGTTTGGTTTAATTACTGTCTATTGGGCGAATACCCTGCCTAATCTGCACTTACACAGAGCTGTGCTTACTTTTGCTCTAGATTGCATTTCTGTAGTTAATTTGTTGGCGGGGTCAATCCCCTTTGTAGATAATTGTTTATGCAATTCTGGGCAACCATGAGTTTGCACTGAAGCTGTGTGAGTTACAGTATAATATATTCCGTATATATTGATAGTGCTTCTGTGGACAATTGTCCCCCATATACAATTTTCTTAATCTAAGTTTTAAAGCACACAACATGCATTCATATATTATTTTTTAATAATTTATCTAAATAAAAGTTATGTTTTATTAAATTCCTGATACAGGTGACCCTCCATGTCATATATTTATATGTATTTATTGGCATCTACAAGAGTGCTAGTATACTGTCACTTTTCTTTTCTCATTACCTTTATTCATTTCAGACAGTTAGCACCCCCCCTATTTTCAATTATTATTAGCAAAACCAATTTGATTAGAATCAGATAATCTGACTAATATATAATAGAAAATATTATTTATATTAAAACAATTGTATTAGGGGCCCTTTAGATTTGGTGACCTCCCATTTCTAATCTTTTTCACAGCATTTCTTTGGGAAATTATTTAAATATTCTATAGATCATTATGTCATTCAACCTATCTCAAGATTATAAAAACAGACATGATCAACGTCTCAAAAACATTGACAAAACATTCACATCCTTCTGTGAACAAGAATCCTTGTCTACCACAGAAATAGATAATTGGGAAGATGGCTTAAAAGCTTTGTGCCATCTTCTAAAAAAAACATACAAGGTCGTTTTGGAACAAAAGTTCCTACGATAAATATTTCGCTAAGCATATCATACCCAGGGGTCTAAGGGTACGACTATTTCCCACCTTTTCATTCCATATAGACTCGTACAAGGACAGATGGGAACAAGCCCTGATTAATTGTTCTGAGATTTTGGTAGCTATACTTTCCAAGGAAGGGGTTAAACCATCAACTCGTATACATACATAGTAAGCAATGTGGAGCTAGCAGCTTAAACGATCTACTATCTGGATATCCCAATGTTTTAATGCTTGAATATATTTTGTTGCATAGCCATTATATCTTTACGCAACTGTATACATAATCAGAGTTAGCATTGACATAACAGAAGGGAACTCACAGTTTGACGTCCTGTCCACCAGCCGTTATACGCTCCGGCGTCTTGCTGCGTCCTGCAAGTGAATCGCTGCTCCAAACAATGGCCTTTGGCCACTAAAGTGCTGTATCCTAGCAAACTCCCCGTCACGAGCCCTGTGGATATCCTCGATGTGTGGAAAATAAATAAAGTTAAAGCACCCAGTCCGGCTCTAGTGTTAAGGGTAAAAGGATACTTTATTTCAGCAATCATTAAAATGTAACAAACAAACCACTCGCAAGTGAACTTGCCAAATAAAACACGTAGAGCTACAACTTCGGCCCTGCTTACGTCACTGACTTTGGGGTATTGAAATAAGGAATATTCAAATATTATTATAATATCAAGAAACAAGGTGTAGTAAATGTATACTCCCATATACTCCCAGACATACTCTATTGTTTATGTACAGGCAAAAGATAATTTGGGCAGAAAAATACAACCTTACTCTAATTTAGGAACAACATATTAACAACAAGCATTTAATAACATACTTAGGAAAAGTGTTTATTAAATTAAGGCATTCTAAATACTAAATATTTAATACAGATAAATCTTTCCCGCTAACTGTATAGACTTATCAAGGGGTATTGTACATTTCTTAATCTTTAGGAAATTAAATTTTAAGTTAGAGTCTGTTCTGACACCCGCATACAACAATATCAAATAGTATATTTCATATAAATCTATAGTATAGTAACACTTATCTATATATTCTATATTTCATGCTTTTTAGTTCCTTCAAAATCCATACTTCAGTATAAAAGTATTCCTCTGCTTTACTTGTATCGGCATATATATGAGTAACCAACACTAATGTGGTGCATAAACAAAGTGGTGCTGGTAGTATTATGAGGTGCATTCAAAGTAAAACAAAAAACATTAATTTTGTTCTTCTTACTGTGTTGCGTAAAATAATGCTGTACCCACGAAACATATATAGATAACAATGTAAACTGAAATTCATAGATGCTGGTTCTTTTCTGATTTGAGGTATCCAGTTAAGATGAAATGTTCAAATTGAGTCAGTACAAATTACTTAATGCATAGTCGGAAGATCTTTTTTATTCAATACTTCATTTTTCACATGTAAGTTTGAATTGTCCAATCAGAATTGATCAGGTTTAATCACGAAGCTATTCACCTGTTCAACCTGTCTTTATATGTAACCTTCGGCACCTGAACGTCAACTATGATTACGGGTTCATCCTGAAACGCATCAGTGACGTAAGCAGGGCCAAAGTTGTAGCTCTATGTGTTTTATTTGGCAAGTTCACTTGCGAGTGGTTTGTTTGTTACATTTTAATGATTGCTGAAATAAAGTATCCTTTTACCCTTAACACTGGAGCCGGACTGGGTGCTTTTACTTTATTCAGCTATACTTTCCGACTATGAAACCTAAGTCATGAGTGAATTAGACAAAGAGATTACCGAATATAAAATCAAACTAGAGAAATTTGATGGTCTGGACAAATTTAAGGAAGCATATAAAACACTTAGGGATGATTTGGATAAAAGAGAGAAAGAAATCATTCAAACTAAGTGTACCAAAATGAGACGAGACATAAAAGACTTTGAAAAAGGCCGTATTTTTACTTGGGACGATAAGCAACCAACGCGTAGGCCTATTAATAGTCTTCCACCTAAAAATATATCCCAATCAGATTGTGAATCGTCAGCTGTGGAAGACAGCGATTCTGAGAATACTAGCAATAATCCCACAAGCAGTAGTTTTTTAGGAAGAAAAACGGATCATCTAGATCAAGGGGTAAAAGACCAATAAGAAGGGGCAAAGGGGGTGGATCGGACTTTGAGAGACAGAACGAGATGGGGATACACGAAGGACAACCAATACAGACGAAGGGAGGATTGGGGCAAGTGACCCAAATGGTAGAACATGACAAATTACTTCAGGTTATTAACCTATCTAGTCGCATACTTACTCCCACTCATTTGCAAGTTCTATCGAAAGGTCTGTCATTTTCACCTACACCCACTTTAGATAAATTTGAGCTAATTAAGGATCTACACTTATTTTGTAGGAAATTAGCCCTCAAGAAAATGTTTGATAAACAATGTGATCCTATAACTGAGGAAATAAGAACTTTAGATGTTTTAATACAACTATGGAACGAGAGTGAGGGTAATGAATCCCCACAACCTGATGGTTTCCTTGATAAGACATTGAAAATAAAATCTAAGTTTATGCCTGCCATGAATAAAATGCCCCAACTTGAAGTTTTTCTAAAAATGGTTATGAAAGATTTCCTTAATATTAAAAAAAACCTAAAATCTCTAATTTGAGTAAAGAGGAAACTATGGCCCTATCTGAAATTAAACAGTGGGATGACATTATAGTAAAAGCATCTGATAAGGGGGGAAATATTGTTATTTGGGAGAAAGAACAATATATACACGAGGCATTAAGGCAACTTAATGATAAGAAATGTTATAAACATCTGTTCTCAAACCCAACCTCTGAATTCTTGAATTACTATAACAGTTTAATTATGGATGCCAAAAGGAATGGAACAATAAGCCAAAAAGAATGGCAATTCTTACAGGTAAAAAATCCTAAAGTGTCAACCTTGTACTTATTACCCAAAGTACATAAAAACAAATTGAAACAACCAGGGAGACCAATAGTCTATAGTATTGGAAGCCTATGCAAACAGGCTAGTAGATTTTTAGATCTCTATTTACGTGACATTGTATTGTCCCTTCCATCCTATACTAGGGATACCATGGATATCCTCAATAAAATCAATGATATTACTCTGGAAAGAGATACGATACTCATCACATGTGATGTGGAGTCATTGTATACATCGATTAATCATAATAAGGGCTGCAAAGCAGTCAAATATTTTCTAGAGATGAAATCCAATGAGGATAAGGAACGTAATGAATTCATTCTACTACTGTTGAGATTTGTGTTGAGACACAATTACTTTGTGTTCAACGATAATTTTTAATTGCAGATCCAGGGCACCGCAATGGGCTCTTCGTGTGCCCCCACATACGCTAATATTTATTTAGGATGGTGGGAGCGAGAAATTGTGTTTGATGAAAACTTACAACACTATACCAGACACATCAGCCTATGGAGCCGATACATAGACGACCTGTTCATTATCTGGACAGGAAGTCTGAATGAATTTAAAGAATTCATCAAAATATTGAACACAAATTATCTGAATCTGAAACTAACTTATCACACAAGTGTACAACAGGTTGAATTCCTTGATGTAATCATTTACAAAGATGAAGACCACAAACTCAAAACGGATTTGTACAGAAAAGAAACCTCTACTAATTCTCTGTTACAATTTGACAGCTGTCATACATTACAAACAAAGAAAGGTATCCCGACTGGGGAATTTCTAAGAATCAGAAGAAATTGTACGGATGACACCATCTTTTATCAGAGAGCAAAGGAGCTCCAAAAATGATTAAAGGAAAGAGGTTACACTCAGAAGATAATACGTATTGCATTCCAAAGAGCTAAGAGAACGCCCCGAGACTCACTCTTAACATCGAAAATTAAACCTAAGGGAGTGGAAGAGACAATGAGATTTGTCACTATGTTTAACGCAGACCATGATACTATCAACAAAATACTCAACAGACATGTGGATATTTTGAAATCAGATAAGGTGTTATCAAAATATATAGGTGATAAAATCCAAACTAGTTGGAGGAGAGCCCCGACTATTGGAAATAAATTAGTACAAAGTCATTTTGTGAGAAAAAGACCGAGTAATAAGAACATATGCGGTACCTACTCTTGTGGTGGCTGTAGTTTTTGCAAATACATTAATAATGAAAGGGAATTCAGTACTAAAATCGGAACCAAATATATGTATGGATTTGCAAATTGCAAAACTAAGAACGTGGTATATCGTCTGCTATGCAACTGTGGAAAAAGGTACATTGGAATCACAACACGTGAACTAGACCACTTCTAAAAGTATGTGTACTACAAGTTATTAAACCAGGCATAAGAGGCGGTGATATAAAATCTATGCTACTCCAAGCTGAATGCCGATGGATGCTCTGGCTAAACACAATTGTACCATATGGATTAAATGAACAGGATGGTTTTGGATCCTTTCTATAACACATCTTAATTAATGACTAAATCATTGTCTGAATATTTTGGGTCTTTTGATCTCTTATGATCTATGGTTAATAAATATGGTTAATAAATCATTGCAATAATACTACATCATGACAATGGGCTATTATATTCCAACTAATAGTAAAGTAAACATATAGTAAACACTATCTGTTTTGTGTATGATCAACATGAATGTCACTAATTCATGTATATGTAATTACTAACTTTTTAAACTAACTTTTTAGATCATAGGCAGATATTGGTTGACATGATTCTGAAAATATCTATGCGCTCTCTGTCACGCTCAGACTAAGTAATAGGACTAATACTATATCATTCTCGTTTCATCGTTATGAATGGATTGTGTGATTTATCTAAAGGCTCCTATTCTGTCTCCACTTGATAGTGCTACCTACATTAATCACAAAATGTAATAATATCCCTTGTGGAAACAACATTTTACTTCATTGTACTAACACATCGTAATAACAGTGTCAATAATGTTATATAAATGTCCTCTTATTGATTTTTGAGGAAAATATTATACAATCTCTACCTCGCTAATTTTCTGACACTTGGTGTATTATTTATTTAATGCGCTCTCTGTTACGCTCAGACTATGTAATAGGATGAATACTATATCTCTTTTCATGGTCACAAATTGATTGTGTAATTTACTTAAAGTGCTCCTATTGTGTCCCCTCTTGATAGAGCTACCTGCACTAATCACAAAATGTAATAATATCCCCTGTGGAAAAAACAATTTTATTTGAAGAACTTCATTGTACAAATACATCGTATAACGTTGTCAACAATGGTATATAATTGATTTTCTGATTTTTTATTCTTGAGGATAACATCCGCCCTGACACTTGGTGTATTACTTATTTAATGCGCTTTCTGTTATGCTAAGACTAAACAATAACAGGAAACAAGTGCAATAGAAATAAATCATAGAGTTGCATATAAGCTAAACATTACACCCATAACAACTAATACTATACCATTTTCTTTTCATCGTCATGAATGGATTGTGTGTTTTATTCAAAACCTTCTATTGTGTCCCCACTTGATGAGTGCTATCTGGACTAATCACAAAATGTTATAATATCCCCTGTAAAAACAATAGTATATAAATGCCCTCATATTGATGATGATGATTTTTTATTCTTGAGGATAACATCCGCTCTGATTATACTATTTCCACCTCGCTAATTCTCTGACATTTGGTGTATTATTTATTTACACGGCAGGATGACAGACTGACGTTGCACACATGTGACAGGTTCATATCCAATGAACGCTAGTCACTTATGATAGGTTGGACAAGTGGGTGTGTATCCACACTCCACTATGATTGGCCAGTCGTTAGTTTAAAGGCAAGGAGGCGATCCCGGATCGGGTTAGCCTTTGAGAAAGCCGTAGTAACGGCAAAATGCGCATCAGGCGTGTTTGGGGGCAATTTCCACAACTATAGTTTGGTTTAATTACTGTCTATTGGGCGAATACCCTGCCTAATCTGCACTTACACAGAGCGGTGCTTACTTTTGCTCTAGATTGCATTTCTGTAGTTAATTTGTTGGCGGGGTCAATCCCCTTTGTAGATAATTGTTTATGCAATTCTTGGCGACTCTGAGTTTGCACTGAAGCTGTGTGAGTTACAGTATAATAGATTCCGTATAAATTGATAGTGCTTCTGTGGACAATTGTCCCCCATATACAATTTTCTAAATCTAAGTTTTAAAGCACACACTATGCATTCATATATTATTTTTTAATAATTTATCTAAATAAAAGTTATGTTTTATTAAATTCCTGATACAGGTGACCCTCCATGTCATATATTTATATGTATTTATTGGCATCTACAAGAGTGCTAGTATACTGTCACTTTTCTTTTCTCATTACCTTTCTTCACCCAGGAGCTCCATACTTCAGCTGCAGAATCCAAAGGTTGGATTGTCCCTATTATTGCCATTTAGTATTATTTCCACAATCCTCGTCACCACTGTAGTGTCCCAGGGGTAAGTGTGTGTGCGGATTCTATGTCACCCTGAGATACTGGTGGGTTGTACCCCTGTAGTGTCCCAGGGGTAAGTGTGTGCAGATTCTGTGTCACCTTTAGATACTGGGTGGGTTGTACCACTGTAGTGTCCCAGAAGTAAGTGTGTGTGTGTGCTGATTCTGTGCCACCCTGAGATACTGGGTGGGTTGTACCACTGTAGTGTCCCAGGGGTAGGGTTGCCACCTCAGCCATGTTTTCCTGGACACTTATAAGTTACACATGTTGCTGGGTGTTCAGGGAGGAATATGAATAGTGCATATAAATAGTGCTGTCCTGAAGCACAATACATATTCCTCCCTGCACACCCTGCAGCATGTGTAAGTCATAAGTGTCCAGGAAAACATGGCTGAGGTGGCAGCCTTACCCAGGGGTAATTGTGTGTGTGCTGATTCTGTGTCACCCTGATATACTGGGTGGGTAGTACAACTGTAGTGTTCCAGGGGTAATTGTGTGTGTGCTGATTCTGTGTCACCCTGAGATACTGGGTGGGTTGCTGTAAATGTCCCTTCAGTGTATCACACACACATACCCCCCAACTGTCCCGATTTTTGCGGACAGTCCCGATTTTAGGGGTCTGTCCCTCTGTCCCGAGTTGCTAGCCATCTGTCCCGATTTGCCCCAGGCATTAAAAAAAAATTATTATTTTTTTTTTATTTTATTCTGTTGGGCCCATACTAAGAAGCAGCTGGCTTTGCTTTCACATGGTTAGATACCTGTTTCCCTGTGGAAAAGGAATGGTGTGTGGGTTAAGCAGGAGTAAGAAGGCTGTATACACTCTGACCACGGGTAATGGTGACCTCTCTAACCTACCTCTGGTAGTGATGATGTCTAACCCCTGGGGATAATACTAGCATGCCTTCAGTTTTATACAATGAGCAGTGCTAATACCAGGGTAACGAACAGTGGCAGCCGCAGACTGCCAGCTAATGTGCTTGCCAACCCCAGGACCCCATACAATGAATGTAGTGAGTGTGTCTATCTGTATCCATAACTGTGTGTGTATCTGTATATATAAGTTTATGCTATGTAGTGTGTGTGTGTCTGCATGTATAAGTGTATACTATGTAGTGTCTATGTATCTGCATGTATAAGTGTATGCTATGTAGTGTCTGTGTATCTGCATGTATAAGTGTATGCTGCCTGTATAAGTGTATGCTATGTAATGTGTGTGTGCATCTGCATGTATAAGTGTATACTATGTAGTGTGTGTGTATCTTCATGTGTAAGTGTATGCTATGTAGTGTGTGTATATCTGCATGTATAAGTGTATGCTATGTAATGTGTGTGTATCTGCATGTGTAAGTGTATGCTATGTAGTGTGTGTGTATCTGCATGTGTAAGTGTATGCTATGTAGTGTGTGTATATCTGCATGTATAAGTGTATGCTATGTAGTGTGTGTGTATCTGCATGTGTAAGTGTATGCTTTGTAGTGTGTGTGTATCTGCATGTGTAAGTGTATGCTATGTAGTGTGTGTGTATCTGCATGTGTAAGTGTATGCTATGTAGTGTGTGTGTATCTGCATGTGTAAGTGTATGCTATGTAGTGTGTGTGTATCTGCATGTATAAGT